>NC_135826.1:13145258-13445258 GCF_964213995.1 Mustelus asterias | reverse complement strand
CCGATAATCGACAATGGTTTCATGGTCACCAGTAGATTCTTAATTCCAGATTTTTAAAAATTGAATTCAAATTCCACCATCTGCCGTGGCAGGATTCGAAGTTAGGTGACCAGAACATTAGCTGAGTGTCTGGATTAATAGTCTCATGATAATACCACTAGGCCATCACCTTCCCTAATGTTTTTTACACTGAGATACAGTGTAAAAGACACTGATATGGAGGTGGATTAGACACAGAAAGGCACTTTACAGGATATACTTGTATTCCCCTTTGTGGGGACATACTACAGAGTCCACAGTGTGCATTTCTGTCACATTCACGGATTTATTCTTCTGACCCTTTGCCAGAGATATTGCTTTTAAGCCCAGAATTGACAGTCAACCTTTGTTAATAAGGTCAGGTGTCACACTGAAAGATCAACAGAAAGCTATTATAACAGTACGTTGGATAACAGGTCCACTACGACTCTCATCAACTTTTACAGATGCACCATTGAAAGAATCCTTTCCGGATGTATCACAGCTTGGTATGGCTTCTACTCTGTCCAAGATCACAATAAACTACAAAGTTCGTGAACGAAGTCCAGTCAGTCACGCAGACCAGACTCCATCTACACTTCCCGCTGTCTCAGAAAAGCAGCCAGCATAATCAAGGATCCCACACACCCTGGACATTCTCTCTTCCATCTTCTTCCATCGGGAAAAAGATACAAAAGTCTGAGGTCAAGTACCAACCGACTCAAGAATAGCTTCTTCCCTGCTGCAATCAGACTTTTGAATGGACTAACTTCATATTAAGTTGATCTTTCTCTACACCCTAGCTATGACTGTAACACTACATTTCGCACCCACTTCCTTCCTTCTCTATGAACGGTATGCTCTGTCTGTATAGTGCACAAGAAACAATGCTTTTCACTGAATCCCAATACGTGACAATAATAAATCAAATCATATCAACAGGTGGACATTTCTCTGCTTGGGGAGATGTGCGGGAGTGAAACTTAGTCCTTCTGGATTAATTTGAATCGTGTAAAGGAATTGGAGGAAAATTGTTTCTTGCCCCTTCCCTGTCCGCTAACGTTGGCCAATTATAGGTCATCTGGCGGCTGAGTGAGGAAAAAACCACTGTGTGATACGAAACTGTACAGACCAGGAAACCCCCAGCTCCAACCCGAGAGCTGACTTGATCTCAGTCAGTACAACTCTGCCCCAGCAATTGACCTCAGCACCACTGGGCTTAGGGGTGGGGGTGGGGAGGGGGTGGGGGGGGAGGGTAGGGGAGGAAAATCAGCAGCATTTATACCCAATGACTCTCATTGCAAAGTGGATATTGCAGAGGACAGGGCTACGCTCATCTTTGATGCTGCCCAGAGGTGAATAGTCGGCCAACGCTCCCTGTCCATTCTGACCCATGAAGGATAAGCTCTGTTGACATATTGGAAGGGAGCCCACACCTGGGGACACACACCTTAGCGGCACGATGACACAGTGGTTAGCACTGCTATCTCACTGCACCATGGCCCCAGGTTCAATTCCAACCATGGGTCATTGTCTGTGCGGAGTCTGCACGTTCTCCCCGTGTCTCCGTGGGTTTCCTCCGGGTGCTCTGGTTTCCTCCCACAGTCTGAAAGACATGCTGGTTAGGTGCATTGGCCATGCTAAATTCTCCCTCCGTATACCTGAACAGGGGTCGGAGTGTGGCGACTAGGGGATTTTCACAGTGACTTCATTGCAGTGTTAATGTAAGCTTACTTGTGACACTAATAAATAAACTTTAAAAAACTTTAAATTAGCACAAAGCACATCCTGTGGGTCCAGACTCTAGCAGAGTGCTAGTCCTGTATATTTTGTTTTGGCTTTTATTTTTGCATAGTGGAATGCCAGAAGATAAGGAGGGTGGGACTGTTGGCAACTGGGGATATTGGGTGAAGCACACTTGTGCTGCATTTGAGCTAGCTCTTCAGGTACAGCCTTTATTGGCAGATAGGCATTGTCAAGGTCATAGCCTCCCTCTGCTGTGTCTTCCTCCATCTCTTCCACATCCTCATCTTCCTCCTTCTCCTCCTTCCTCTTCCAGCAGCTTACCCTACTCTGTGCAGCCTCTGAACATGCTCCCACTCATGGCCGAATCGAAGAGGGATGTCACCGACTGTAATCAAGTCTAGTTTGTGTTGAAACTTGGAGTCCACAAAACCTTTTAGGAACTTGAACCAACTGTAGAAAACAGCAAAAACACACGGAATTGTCACAATGGCGAAAGTAAATAAATCAGCAACCCACCTTTCAGTAGTTTAGAATATTCAAAAAAGGGACTAATGCTGTTTAGCATGTGTTCAGCTTTGTGACATTAAGAGAGGGCATTGGCTAGAGTGTGGAGCCCCAGAATAACAACAGTGGCATCAATTCAGTGAGGCACTATGATAAATGAGCTAGGCTGCCTGCACTACACACTTGCTGTGTTGTTACGGATATGTGCGTTAACCCTTTATGAAGATGGCAACTGGCAAGCTTTACATCAGAAGCGTGGTGTGTGCGTGCTGTTGTCACCAATTTGGAACCCTACGAGAACTCGTTGCACCCAAAAGACGGGTGCCCACCTTGTATTCAGACATGAGGAATGGCCATTTGGCCAAGGAACTAGGGAGCTGGCATTGCAATGAGACAGACCCACAGTGAACATTGGCGCAGTACAGAGTGAGCGCTGCACTGTCCTTCAAACGTGACATGAAACATGACCCTATCTGCATTTTTGGATGGTAAAACGGATGGTGTATCTTATTAAAAATTCTTTCATGGGACCTGGGTGTCACTGGCAAGGCCAGCATTTGTTGCTCCATTCCTAATTGCCCTTGAATAGAGTTGCTTGTTAAGCCATTTTGGAATCAGCCACATTGCTGTGGGTCTGGAATCACATGGAGGCCAGGCCAGGTCAGGACAGGAGATTTCCTTCTCTCAAGGACATTACTGAATCAAAAGAATTTTTACGGCAATCAATGATAGTTGTCATAGTCACCAATACAGAGACCAGCTTTCAATTCCAGACGTAATTAACTGAATTTGAATTCTGCCATCCGCTGTGGTGGGATTTGAACCCTTGTCCCCGGAGCAAGATCCTCGGCCTCAGAATCACTAGTTGGGGGATATTACCAATGGCCACCATCTCTCCAATTGCGCCGTTGCCAATTCCTGCCAGTCATAGCAAGAATTGTGGCAGTTTGCTCAATGCTGGGGATGTGGTAGACATTCTGAAGAACAGACGGAACCAACACTGAGTTGGGACATTGGGGATTGGTAGACCTGTCGTGGTCTAAGTAGTCTCTGGCCTGTTATCCAGAATGGCTTTCCGTGCGGACATGGCCAGAATGTATGCAGGTGGATGTCCTCATGACCGCTGCAGAAAATTTGTGTAAAATATGTCTCGTGAAACAAGAAAAATCAACATGTAGATAATGAGAATGAAACTAACCTGAGATAATCACAGATACCAGACAATCGCAAATCTGTTTTCTTGCAGTCACACGCCTGCCCCTGATCATATCAGGGCTTAACTATGTATCTTTCTTTCAGATCCCTCATGATGATGGCAACTTCTATTTTCTATGTTGTTCTTGTCTGCTATTGTGAAGCCAAGATGCACAGCTGCTGTTGTGAAGTCCTGACAGACCATGCCCACCGTTGTCATGACAAAGTAACCCTAAGAAACCGTGATCTAAATGCCAATACTCACTCCCTTTATTATTCCACAATGCCAATCAACTTCTCGATCAACGAGCTGTCTTAGTAATAATGGGCGGCACGGTGGCACAGTGGTTAGCACTGCTGCCTCACAGCGCCAGGGACCCGGGTTCAATTCCGGCATCGGGTGACTGTGTGGAGTTTGCACATTCTCCTCGTGTCTGCGTGGGTTTCCTCCGGGTGCTCCGGTTTCCTCCCACAGTCCAAAGATAGGTTAGGTGCATTGGCCATGCTAAATTGACCCTAATGTCAGATGGATAAGCAGGGTAAATGTCTGGGGTTACGGGAAAGGTGGGTGGGATTGTGGTTGGTGCGGACTTGATAGGTTGAATGATCCTCTTCTGTACTGTAGGGGATTCTGTGAATCCAACATGTTGCCCCACTGAGTGACATGACCTGGGTCTGCTTTGGTACGGATTCCTCAAGGGAGATACAAAATGGAAGCCATGGGAGAAGCAGCAGAAATGATGATGACCAATATTTTCAGTAAATTGGGTGCTTCAGAGAATCATGGAATCCTTACAGTGCAGAAGAGGCCATTTGGCCCATTGAGTCTGCACCGACTCTCTGACAGAGTATCTTACTCAGGCCTTCTCCCCCTTACCCCACACATTTCTCATGGCTAATCCATCGAACCTACACATCCTGGGACACTCAGGGACAATTTAGCATGGCCAATCCACCTAACCAGCATGTCTTTCAGACTGTGGGAGGAAACCGGAGCACCCGGAGGAAACCCACGCAGACACGGGGAGAACGTGCAAACTCCACACAGACAGCGACCCAAGCCGGGAATCGAACCTGGGTCCATGGCGCTGCTGAGGCAGTAGTGCTAACCAGTGTGCCACCGTGCCACCCCCTGCCTTGCTTTCTTATTCGATTTAAGGAAGATAGAAGGGATAGCTTCAAATGCATGATGCGATGAAAACAGGGACCATATTGGGCTGACAGTCAGCCACAACTGACAGGAAAAGTTGGCTTCAAATAGTCAGTAGGCCTCATTGTGACCAGGTGAGAGAGACAGCCTCCCAGTCATGCATCAGTTGTATTTTTGACTCAGCTGTATCCATGTTAGCTGATACCATGAGCCCAGGCTAAGAGCAACGATGTGATTGTTCCCTGCCTGGCGCGGTTTGTTTCCCTGGTGACCTGCGGTTTATTTGGGCATTTTTATTTTTGCTTCCACTGACAGGACAGCGATGACATCCGCAAAATATAAACCCTGTTTTATTTGGACCTGGCTGGTACATTACAATTAAGTGGATCGCATTTGACATCTAAATTTATGATTACACTTAACTGGTAGGAATGATCAGTAGTCTTAGTGTCAGGAGCTGGACATTTTTCATAAAAGAGTGCACATTTATAAAGGCTCGTCCCAATAAATGTATATCTTGTCTGCAATTTCCTGAGCTGTAATTAACATAGAATCTGTAGTTTTTTGTCAAAGCCGTACACATAATTACTCCCAGTAGCCAGTGCTGTTTCTATGGCAACTGCCAATTTTCACAGTATTTGTGGGAAGTGTATTTTCCAGTATGTACCTATAAAAAGTTTCTCTGTGAATGAACCAAGATGCTTCGATGATACTGTTTGCCTATAATATACTTTTGAAAAGAAAACAAAACAAATTATTTCCTGTGGTGCCGTGTTTGGCGGGCTATTTTCTACACCTGTGGGCGGTGTGGGCTTGGTGCTGTGGTTGGAGGCTGCATTGGGAGGAGAAGGGGTATTGGGGGGGGGTGTTGTGTGTCTGGGGTTTGACCCCCTTCATCCACTGATCGAGCTGTGGTACCCTGCAGTGGTAGAGTCATCACAGAGTACACAAGGTGCCGCTACAGAGCAAGATCCAACTACCACAGGTGGGCACTTACACCAGTCACATCAAAGTCCGCCCGACCAGTTTCCAGGCAAGCATCAACACTATTTGCCATTTACGTCACCCTGAGCCACCCAGTGTCCTCAGAGAGGCGAAACACAAACAGAGGGCAGCACCCAAAGCCAATTCAGGAACATCTGGGCGATGTAGTGGCTCGCACTGCCTCCTCACAGCGCCCAGGGACCCGGGTTCAATTCCAGCCGAGGGTGACCGTCAATGTGGAGTTTGCACATTCTCCCCGTGAATACGTGGGTTTCCTTCGGGTGGTCCAGTTTCCACCCACAGTCCAAAGGTGAGCAGGTTAGGTTGATTGGCCATGCTAAATTGCCCCTTAGTGTCGGGAGGATTAGCAAGATAAATACGTGGAATTACGAGGATAAGGCCCGGGTGGGATTGTAGTTGGTGTTGGCTTGATGGACCGAATGGCCTTCTTCTGCACTGTAAGGATTCTATGCTCTTTAAGCAATATCTTCCTGACTCCCAACAGCAAGTTCCAGGGGATTCTGATAGCCCATTAATCAGCTTTATCCCTACTCACTACCAACTGACCTTTTTTATACTGGAGATATCCTCTTCACAGATCCTCTTGGGACAACTACAGCATTTGGCTTTTACAGGTTATGCTAATGCCCCATTTTGAACCTGTTTTCAGCAAGTGATCTGAAGAGGTTCTTTTGTGTGGGAAAGGACTGATCTTGAATAATATGAGGATTTCCTTGGCCACCCAACAGGCTGTTAGGTGACACTTCGGGGTCTTTTGGCTGAAGGGCAGATTACAAATGGCAGCCATTGGGATGATTCAGTTCTCACATCAGAAAGGCGATTGGTGAGAAAGATACATCCAAGGTGATTTGATTTGATTTATTATTGTCACATGTATTTGGATACAGTGAAAAATATTGTTTCTTGCGCGCTATACAGACAAAGAACACCATTCATAGAGAAGAAAAGGAGAGAGTGCAGAATGTAGTGTTACAGTCATAGCTAGGGTGTACAGAAAGATCAACTTAATGCAAGGTAAGTCCATTCAAAAGTCTGACAGCAGCAGGGAAGAAGCTGTTCTTGAGTCGGTTGGTACGTGACCTCAGACTTTTATATCTTTTTCCTGACGGAAGAAGGTGGAAGAGAGAATGTCCGGGGTGCGTGGGGTCCTTAATTATGCTGGCTGCTTTTTCAAGGAAGCGGGAACTGTAGACAGAGTCAATTGATGGGAGGCTGGTTTGTGTGATGGATTGGGCTTCGTTCACGACCCTTTGTAGTTTCTTGCGGTCTTGGGCAGAGCAGGAGCCATTCCAAGCTGTGATACAACCAGAAAGAATGCTTTCTATGGTGCATCTGTAAAAGTTGGTGAGAGTTGTAGCGGACATGCCAAATTTCCTTAGTCTCCTGAGAAAGTGGAGGCATTGGTGAGCTTTCTTAACTATAGTGATCCTTCTAACTTCTTAAAGTTTGAGAGGTGAATTCAGCCTGTTTGCTTGGGGAACTCTTTAAAGTGTATGGGGCACAATCTCACTGCCCATTCACACTGCAGCGAAGTTGGAGGAGAAGTCGGAGAAATCCCCTGGTTGCCACACTCCGGCGCCTGTTCAGGTACACTGAGGGAGAATTTAGCATGGCCAATGCACCTAACCAGCACGCCTTTCAAACTGTAGGAGTAAACCAGAGCACCTGGAGCAAACCCATGCAGACATGGGGAGAACATGGAAAATCCACACAGTCACCCAGGCCAGGAATCGAACCCGTGTTCCCGGCACTGTGAGGCAGCAGTGCTAACCACTGTGCCACCACAGTTCTGGTCGAAAAGCCTACGGACCCGAGCGGCATATATCTGGGAGACTTTGCAATTCCCAAACTCCCCTGTCTAAACGCCTACCACACAACAAAACATGTGGAAAGGAAGAATCTGCATAGCATCTTCCATAACCTCCAACAAATCAAGGTGTTTTACAGCCAATGAAGTAATTTTGAAGCGAAAATAGAAAATGCTGGAAGATCTCAGTAGAGAATAGAGCTAACATTTTGAGTCAGGATGACGCTATTCTCTCTCTTGAAAGATGCTGTCAGACCTGCTGAGATTTTCCAGCATTTTCTGTTTTTGTTTCAGATTCCAGCATCCGCTGTATTTTGCTCTTATCTTAAGTAATTTTGAGGTGGGATCACAAATTCCAATGCCCAATCACAAATGCCCAAACCAATTTGCACGTAGCAAAGTTCCATTAGCAGCAATGAGGCGGCATCAAGATCATCTCTTTTAGCTGTTGTTTGAGGGATCAATTCGACACAGGCCACGTGAGGAACTCCGCTTCCTTGTTCGAATAGTGTCGTGGGATATATTCCACGCAGCAGAGAGGGCAGACTGGGCCTCGTTTTAACCTCTCACCTGCAAGATGGCGTCCCTGTAGCTGTCCAGGCACGTTTGGAGGTGGACTTGTTAAGATTTTGGAATCCCAGGATGAGGATTTCAATGAGGGACTTGGTGTAGCAGGATGAGTTACTCCAACTGTACAGGTCAGTGTCCACTCTGGTTGGTGGAGGAGGTGATTTGTAGTGTAGTTAACTGAGAGCTTTGGGTGTCGAGATTACAGTTTGGTATCTGAAACCTATCTCAGAACAGCTGCTTCCTCATTAAACATTCCCGACAACAAGCCCAGCTTCTCTGGTTGCTAGGTGTTGTCACATTATTTTTTGCTTCTTTGCTTTCACTGCGTCACAGATAAAGCCAAGAGGATTGTTTCCTGTTGCTAATCATGATTCATTTGTTCAATTTTAGTTCCTACCCTTCCCAGCGACGTTATCTCTCTCATGGAAGTGGAAACCTTTCTGCGCAGCTTGCAGCATTAACCCCTTGTTTCCCAGCTGCTGGTAGATACTTTGACCAGATCTGCTGTCGCGTTCATCCATCTCGTGCCATCCCCACCCATGTCAGCAACTGCTCTGTGACATTCATCGTCAACCCTGCCTAGGTTGACGTCTCTTTCTGCTGCTCTTGACATTCCCCTCAAAAAGAGAACTCTGTCGCTTTCCAACTCTGATCAAGTGGCCAAAATACTGCCGTTGACGTCATGTTGACTGCAGTGAAGTCGGAGAACTTGGCGCCCAGCCACATCTCTGTACACTGCAGATGGATGGGAAAATCCTGCTAGCATGAAAGGCCCTAACATCCCGGCCATTTTCATAGAACTGTAGAATCCTACAGTGCAGAAGGAGGCCATTCGGCCCATCAAGACAGCACCGACCACAACCTTACCCAGGGCCTATTCCCGTAACCCCACATATTTACCCTAGCTAGTCCCCCTGACATTAGGACCAATTTACCGTGGCCAATCCACCTAACGCGCACAAGTTTGCACTAAGGGAGGAAACTGGAGCACCCAGAGGAAGCCCACGCAGACACCGGGAGAATGTGCAAACTCCACACAGACAGTGACCCAAGACAGGAATCGAACCCGGGTCCCTGGCGCTGTGAGGCAGCAGTGCTAACCACTGTGCTACCGTGCCGCCCTCTTCTGGATGTCACTTATTTAGGGTTCTTTTTATTTTTGCTATCCATTGGTCTTATGCCCTGTACATTTCCCAGTCTGTCAGGGTAATTACACAAGATGGATACACACTCCCCTTGTTTCAGTCAATGTTAAAGTTTAAAATAAAAACAGAAAATGCTGGATAAACTTGGCAGGACTGGCAGCATCCGTGGAGAGAGGATCAGAGCTAAGGTTTTGGATTGAAATGATCCTTCTACAGCTCTGAATTTATCCAGCGTTTTCCGTTTTGTTTTCAGATTTCCAGCATCTGTGGTATTTTGCTTTCATTTGAATGTTCCATCATGGGTGCACCACTTGTGTGATGTAAAAACAGTGCCAGGTCACATGATGTGGTTACATGAGGCAGCCACGTGCCAGACTAAATGGTACACGGAGGCTTGTAAACAGAGACAGCTACGCTAATAACAGACCTAGTGTTGAAACCAGACATAACCAATTTGATAATGGGGAAAGAAGGTGCATATGGGAAACTGATAAAAGGTGTTTAAATCGATGAAATGCTAAAGGGATTGTGAATCGCTGTTTCCAATGCGATTTCCCATCCCACTACATAGTAAACTGCCCGAAAAGAAGAAATCATGTCTTTGAAACCACATGTGACACAGAATATGTGGAAACCGACAGTGACGAGGATAAGGACCAGGAAGGCATTGTTTTGGTGGCAGAAACGTTGAGTTCCATAATGAGCGTCCTGATGATAGACTCTTTCAACTGTGCTGTTTTAGATAGTGGATGTACATCCACTGTCTGCGGCCAAGATTGGCTAAATTGTTATTTAGCGTCTCTTGATCATGACTGAAAGAACATGGTAGTTTTACCTGCTTTAGACTTGGTGATGACAACAATTTAACATCTTCCACAAGGGTGATACTTTCCTGTAGAATTGCGGAATCTGTTTATTTATAAGTACAAATGAAGTTTCCAGTGATATACCTTTGTTATTAAGCAAGTCTGTGATGAAGAAAGCTCAGATGACCATCGATTTGAAACAGGATAAAACTGTGGTATTTGGGAAAACTGTGGACCTACATTTTGCAAGATCTGTCCATAATTATCTTCCCTTAAATGAACCAAAATTATGGACCAAACGATTCATGACATGTTAGTGTCGCTAACAGACAACAACATGATGGACAAAAAGAAGATTATTCTGAAACTCCATCAGCAGTTTGGTCATCCAACACCACAGAGACTGAGAGCACTGCTGCAGGATGCAGGCGTGCTGGACAAAGGATGATCTCATAGAATTAATATCAGCCCAGTGTGAAATTTGCATAAAATATAGAAGGACACCTGCCACGTCCAGTCGTGAGTCTACCATTAGCATGAGATTTCAATGATGTAGTGGCGATGGATCTAAAGATATGGGACAAGGACAAAGGCGTCTATCTATTGCACGTTGTGGACATGGCCACCCGGTTTAGCATATCCACAGTGATTTACAGCAAAGATAAAAAGACCATTATAGATAAAATTATGACCTACTGGATTGGAACAGGGTTGGGGCACTGTCTAAATTTTTGACGGACAATGGGGGTGAATTCGCAAATGATGAGTTTCAAGATATGTGCCAAAATTTAAATATTGTAATAATGCACACTGCAGCAGAGAGCCCATTCAGCAATAGCCTCTGTGAAAGGAATCACACAGTTATAGATGACATATTACATAAAATTTTGGCAGATCAACCAGGCTGTAAATTGCAGGTTGCATTAGCATGGGCAGTGCACGTGAAGAATTCTTTACAGATGGTGGGGGGGCTGTAGTCCATACCAGTTTGTATATGAGAGGAATCCAAAGTTGCCGTCAGTATTAACAGATCCTCCTCCAGTGTTAGAAGGGACAAGCATTAGCTCCATGTTTTCTGCACACTTAAACGCTATGCATGCAGGGAGAAAGGCCTTCATTGAGGTGAAGGTTTCAGAATGGATAAGATGAGTCCTAAGGCATCACATAAGACCATCAGGGGTATATTTTGAGAAAGGGGATAGGGTCTATTACAAAAGAGAGGGCCTAAAAGAGTGGAAAGGACCCAGGAAAGTGATAGGAACAGATGGCAAGCGAGTTATACTTGATGCGCGTTCTCAAACACGAGGCTAGATGCTCGGGAAATAAAGGCTTTTATTTACTGTAATGAAGCAGCCAATAATTATATACACGATCCCAGACTGAGGGGTCCCAGTCAGAGCAGGGACCTTTATACCTCTCCCAGGAGGCGGAGTCCGACTGGGATGTGCCACAACACTACAGTACAAAGGTGTAACAACCCCACCCTAACCCCAACAGCAACAAGTAGCACAACCCAACAGTAACATATGTACATCCTTGTAGGACTGGCCAGACCCTGGCTCAGTACTATCCAGTGGGTACCAACGATGGTTCACCACATTCACCCCTCCTTTGAGAACAAAGGCCGGTGGGGTACAAAAAAAACAGAATAAAGTGTCATCAGTCTATAAGTTCAGACGATCAGGGGGACCGCACCGTCGTTGTGACCTCCTCAATACCGGCGGTGACACCGGAGTAGGCACTTGCGGTGGCGTTCTCCCCAAGGCGGCGTCCAGCTGTTCTTCCACGGACTCACAGGCCGGTTGACCCTGAGGTGACGGTAGTCCATGGGGTCCTGACACGCCCTGCAGTGGCGACCATCCTCTGGACTCAGGCAAGCTGTACACGGGAGTAAAAGGGTTAAGCAATGGTCCCGATGCTGCCCGCACCGTGTCCGGGGGAGAAACAAGAGTTAAGGGGTTTGTAACAGGGGGTATGGGAGCGACAGGGGTTGCTACGTCCCCTGCTGGCGCCAGGTCTCGGATCGAGACCGTGTCCTCTCGCCCGTCAGGGTATGCCACATAGGCATACTGAGGGTTGGCGTGGAGGAGATGGACCTGTTCGACCAACGGGTCGGACTTGCGGGCCCTTACATGTCGCCGCAGGAGGACGGGTCCTGAGTACGTCAACCAAGACAGTAATGAGGTCCCCGAGGAAGACTTCCGAGGGAATGAAGACATCCTCTCATGGGGAGTAGCATTGGTTGCCGTACACAGGAGGGAGCGAATAGAATGGAGCGCATCAGGGAGCACCTCTTGCCAACGGGAGAGTGGAAGACTTTTTGACTTCAACGCCAGTAAGACAGCCTTCCAGACTGTAGCATTCTCACGTTCCACCTGTCCGTTACCTCTAGGGTTGTAGCTCATGGTCCTACAAGAGGCAATCCCGTATGAGAGCAGGAATTGCCACAAGTCATCGCTCATGAACGACGAGCCCCTGTCGCTGTGAATGTAGCCGGGGTACCCGAACAGGGTAAAGAGATCACAGAATGCCTTGATAACCGTGGCAGCGGATGTATCAGAGCAGGGAACAACAAAAGGGAACCTCGAGTACTCGTCAATGATATTGAGGAAGTACACATTCCAATCTGTTGAGGGAAGGGGGCCCTTAAAATCGACACTCAGTCTCTCGAAGGGACGAGTGGCCTTGACTAAATGTGCCCGGTTAGGTCGGTAAAAGTGCGATTTGCATTCCGCGCAAACCCGACAGCTTCTTGTCACCGACCTGATGTCCTCCACCGAGTAGGGCAGGTTGCGGGCTTTTATAAAGTGGTAGAGCCGAGTGACCCCAGGATGGCATAGGTCATTATGGAGAGCCTGCAAACGGTCCTCCTGTATACTGGCGCATGTTCCACGCGAGAGGGCATCCGAGGGCTCATTGAGTTTCCCTGGACAGTACATGATGTCGTAGTTATAGGTGGAGAGTTCAATTCTCCACTGCAAGATCTTGTCATTCTTGATCTTGCCCCTCTGCATGTTATTAAATATGAACGCCACGGACCGCTGGTCCGTGATCAGGGTGAACCGTTTTCCCGCCAAGTAATGGCGCCAGTGCCTGACGGCCTCCACAATGGCCTGGGCCTCCTTTTCCACCGCTGAATGCCGGATTTCGGGGCCTTGGAGGGTGCGGGAAAAAAATGCGACGGGCCTGCCCGCCTGGTTAAGTGTGGCGGCCAGGGCGAAATCAGATGCATCGCTCTCCACCTGAAAGGGGATGGACTCGTCAACAGCGTGCATCGTAGCTTTCGCGATGTCGGCTTTTAATTTATCGAAGGCCAATCGGGCCTCTGGCGTTAGGGGAAAAGTCGTGGACTTAATGAGAGGACGGGCTTTGTCCGCGTAATTGGGAACCCACTGCGCATAATAAGAGAAGAAGCCTAAGCATGTTCTCAGTGCTTTTGCACTAGCAGGCAAGGGAAGTTCAGAAAGGGGGCGCATATGGTCCGGATCAGGGCCAATGACCCCGTTTAGCCATCCTAGGATGGCTAAACGGCGCGTATGAAACACACACTTCTCCCTGTTGTAGGTCAAGTTCGGGCGAGATGCAGTGCGTAGGAAATTCAGGAGATTCGTGTCGTGGTCCTGCTGGTCATGGCCGCAGATGGTGACATTATCCAGGTACGGGAAGGTAGCCCGCAGCCCGTTCTGGTCCACCATTCGGTCCATAGCACACTGGAAGACCGAGACCCCATTGGTGACACCAAAGGGAACCTTGAGAAAGTGATACAAGCGACCATCCGCCTCAAAAGCCGTGTATTGTCGGTCCTCTGGGCGAATGGGGAGTTGGTGGTAGGCAGACTTGAGGTCTATGGTGGAGAACAGCCGGTACTGCGCAATCTGATTGACCATATCAGATATGCGCGGGAGGGGATACGCATCCAGCTGCGTGTATTGATTAATGGTCTGACTATAGTCAATGACCATCCGGGGTTTGTTCCCGCTCTTGACCACCACGACCTGCGCTCTCCACGGACTAGCGCTGGGTTGTATGATCCTTTCTTTGAGGAGCCGCTGAACCTCAGATCTAATGAAGATCCGATCCTCAGCGCTGTAACGCCTACTTTTAGTCGCGATGGGCTTGCAGCCTGGCACAAGATTCTGGTTAAAGTCCAACAGGTTTATTTGGTAGCAAAAGCCACACCGTGTGGCTTTTGCTACCAAATAAACCTGTTGGACTTTAACCTGGTGTTGTTAAACTTTTTACTGTGTTTACCCCAGTCCAACGCCGGCATCTCCACATCACAAGATTCTGGAACAGGGAGGGTGTGGTGATCTTCAGCGTCGAGAGGCTACAGGCGGGGCACGTTGGGCAATTTGGAGGCTGCTCCTGTTCTCCCACTGCCAGTGAAGGGAGTGGCCCACCATACTGTAGGGTTACACTCCTCAAGTAGACCATGAAGTTTAGTCCGGGAAGTATTGGTGCGCAAAGGTACGGCAACACTAGGAGCTTGAAATGCTCGTAAACTGTGCCTTGCACCGTCAAAGTTACCACGCAACTCCCTAGCATGGTGACAGACCGGGACCTCGATGCCATAGAGATTGTCTGTTTGGCAGGTTGAATCCGGAGTCCACACCACTTCACAGTGTCTGGGTGGATAAAGCTCTCAGCGCTCCCGCTGTCAAACAGACAATAAATCACGTGGTCATTTACCTGGATGTTCATCATAGATTTGTCAAGTCTATGAGGCTTGGCCTGGTCCAGGATGATCGACGCCACCGTTGGTTCATGAGCGCCACTGCAGGCAGCTGAAATCAACGAGGAGGACCCCTGCTGGTCGTTCGCGGTCGGTGCCGACCAACATGGCCGCTCCCATAGGTCGCACGTGGGTGAGGGCGCCAAACTCAGCGACCCCTGGTGGTCACACACCTCCGACTCCGCCGACCACAATGGCGTCGTCCTGGCCTCGCACGTGGACGAACCCTTCGATGATTTCGACGACGAAGAGCCGAGCTCTGAAGAATCGCAGGCCGCACTGCTGTTCCTAGATTTAGATCGGCACACTTTCGAATAGTGCCCTTTCTTACCGCAGGCGGAGCACAACACAGCCTTAGCGGGACACCGTTGCCGAGTATGCTTCGCTCCCCCACAGAAGTAACACCGCGGGCCGCCCGGAGTTGCTGCCGTCGTCTGGCCCGAGTGTGAGCACGCCATTACGCAGCATTTCGAACCCGAGGGACGAGGAGGGATTGGCGACTGCTCCTGCCACGTTGTCTCCACGTGGTCTTCCGGATACAATACTAAGCTTTTGGAGGCCGTCTCCAGCATCTCCGCTCGCTCGATTGCCTGGGTAAGGTCAAGGTTACCTTTCTCCAATAGTTTAAGTCGAATGTACGACGATCCGACTCCCGCCACAAACGCATCTCGGGCGAGGTCGTTCATGCTCTGCTCAGCCGACACAGCTTTGCAGTTACAGCCCCTGGCTAGCTGTAGGAGCTCGTTCGCATATTCCTCCATCGTTTCGCCAGACTGCCGTCATCGAGTGGCTAAGAGGTAACGAGCGTGTATTTCATTGGGCGGTTTGATATAACGCTTCTTCAGAAGCTCGAGGGCCTTTGTGTAATCGGTGGCCGCACAGATCGCGAGGTAGACAGTGTCGCTTACCCTCGCATGGAGGACCCGGAGTCTGTCATCATCTGTGGTGACCGCTGCGGAGGCTGCCAGGTAGTCCTCGAAACACTTCAGCCAGTGGTCGAAGGTGTTAGAGGCGCCCACCGCACGTGGATCTAGTGTAAGGCGTTCCGGCTTCAGGATCTGCTCCATACTCTCTTTTTTTTTCTTCGACGAGAGTTTAACAACAGTAAATAAAATTGATGCGCGTTCTCAAACACGAGGCTTGATGCTCGGGAAATAAAGGCTTTTATTTACTGTAATGAAGCAGCCAATAATTATATACACGATCCCAGACTGAGGGGTCCCAGCCAGAGCAGGGACCTTTATACCTCTCCCAGGAGGCGGAGCCCGACTGGGATGTACCACAACACTACAGTACAAAGGTGTAACAACCCCACCCTAACCCCAATAGCAACAAGTAGCACAACCCAACAGTAACATATGTACATCCTTGTAGTACTGGCCAGACCCTGGCTCAGTACTATCCAGTGGGAACCAACGATGGTTCACCACAATACTACAACATGGGAACCAGACTGCACGAGCCCACTCTTCGAGAGTAGTGGGAACTAGTTATGAGTTTGGAGCATCTGAGCAGGATGTGGAAGTGCAGGAGGTACCTTGTACCCTCACATGCCTCGCATGCACATACCTTGAGCTACTCTGAGGATCAGTCAACTATCAATGAGAGGGAATCTGATGATCACCAAAGCACCAGTGAAGCAGGGGATGAAGCTGTTACTTCAAAGGTTCAGCTACCCAAAGTAGGTATAGTGGTATCATACACACCCGAAGTGAGTGGGGGGATGCCACTATTATCGGGAGAGCAGGAAAAGCCTCAGGAAAGTACAAACACTGGCTCAACATTCAAGAGCAAGGGCAAAAAGTGAAAGCAATAGATTGGGAAAATGGGATGGACAGATGGAAGCAAAAAAAGTGAGATCTAAGTCCTGAGGATGAGACAGTGAGCATTCGTGAACCCAGGAGAAAGTCATGAATCTGTGACCGAAGTCGTGTCAACAGAGAACAGCGATCTGAGAATAGCGTCCCTCACAGGAACAGACACGGCAATAGAAGCTGGAGTCTAACAAGGAAGGCTAGGAATCAAACCGATGATAGTAATAGGAATAGAAGTCCCCACGATAGGGAAGTGTTGATAACTGCCAACAAAATGGAGCTCATGGAGATGAGAGAGGCCAAACAAAGAGTTGGACAGCTGGAAAGAATTTGGGGGGGTACACGAAGGTACTAGACAAAGGGCAACCTACTTTGTCCCATCGGAGGGTTTGCACAGAGGAAGTTTTGCAAGATCGGATATATAAAACAAAAGCTAGATTAGTTGCCTGTGGGGGTGAGGAACACTACGAGGCGAGAGACATTAGGCTTGATTCACCTACAGCAGGGAAAATGACACTGAATTTTTTTTCACTGTCCTAGCATCTAATATCATCTGTTTCGCTGTTCTAGCATCCAATAATTGGATGTGTAAGTCAATAGATATCAAAGCAGCATTTCTGCAGTGTGAAATATTTCAAAAAAGTTTTTTGAGGCCACCCAAAAGATGCAGTTAATACACAGGGACACTTGTGGAAATTGAACAAGTGTGTATATGGGTTAAGTGATGCATTAAGGGTTTGGTATTTCTCTGTATTGCTGAAGACTGGCTGTGTCCAGTTAAAAGCAGATCCAGTAATGTTCCACTGGAAGTCTGAAGGAAAATTAGCTGGCATTTCCGTGTAGATGATTTCCCACGGGGTGGTATGGAAGAATTTGAAAAAAGGGATGATTGAGAAGCTAAAGACAGAATTTAAAGTAGGAAGTCAAGCAGCTGGTGCTTTTCGATATCTTAGTCTTCATATCCTCATATCCGACAAAGTAAATCTGGGATAAGAATGAGTCCAGTAAGAAGTCTCACAACACCAGGTTATGAGGTTAACCAGGTTAAGAATGAGTCAACAGGGATATCTAAACAGCATTGACCCCATTCCCATCACCAGAGAAAAGTCGATGGAAAAAATGAAACTGGCCAATAGAAAAGAAACAAAATTGTTGAGGATTATGATAGGACAGCTAAATTGGCTGTGCATACAGACAAGACCGGGTAGAGCTGTAATGTCCTAGAGCTAAGTAATATGTTGAAAGGTGGTTCAGTCAGAGATCTTGCAGGCAAATAAAACTTTAAAAAAGCTAAAATTAGAAGAATATGGAACTAAATTCCCAGTACTAGGAGAATTGGAAGACATGGGCCAGAATGCTCCCAAAAGATTCGAAGTGAATTCGCAAGAAAACTGGAGTAAGTCACGCTGTTTTTTCAGTGGGAGTTCACACTAGAATCTCCCTCACTCTGTGCACTGCAGAGTCCACCAGCATGAATATCATTAGATTTTAGGGGGCCTATTCCCATCCCCAGGATGTTGCAACCAATGTGCCTCTGTACATGTGCAGTGACCCCGAACTGTCAGCCTCTAATTTGCTGGCCAGCTCGAACACTGACCAGCCAGGGACCCCTGCAGTGCTGGCCCCCTGCACCACGCTGTAGTGTAGACATCCCCGCAGGCAGACCCAGCCTGCCTCGATCATGGCCTCCCTCCTGCCCCCATCGATCCCAGTGGCAGCTGGGCTCTGCTCCGCATAGGCCCCGCCCCTTTGGTACTGCCCTATGTCTGATGGGCAGTGCCAAAGTTACCCCTGGGCATTGGCACTTTGCCCCTTGGGCAGTGTCAACGGGCACAAACTGGCACTGCCAGGGTGTCAATGTCCAGGAGGCATCACTTTCCCACCACCTGTCCCCTGGGGGCCCCTGACTGCCCCCCTTTCACTTCAGCGGGGTTGGGCTACTGGCTCCCTGTCAGTGGGGAGCTAGCCTAATCCCTGCTGGAATGAAACACTCTGGCGGGGTGGGGGATTCTAGTGGGTCCGGAGAATTCTGTCCTGGGCTTGCTAATAGCATTTAATAGTATGCTAAATACTATTTCAACACTGTCCCTGCCTCTCAGCCAATTACCAGCACGGCGCAGACACCGCCAGGAATCTGTCCCTGGGATACGCAAGTGCAGCCACGAAGTTGGTTGTGTTCAGTGATGCTTCACATGCCGATCTATCAGATGGACATTCGAGCGATGCCTGATTCATAATATTCCTGGTAGGTATGGAAGGAAAATGTGGTCCCTTGGCCTGGGAAGCAAAGGAAATAGAAAGGGTAGTCAAAAGTACATTGGCAGCTGAAACCCCTATTGTTCGTGGAGGCGTTGGATATGGGGATACATTTGTCTGACACATTAACAGAATTATATGGCAATGTCGGGAAAGAAAGTACCAATTGAGTGTTACGTGAACAATCGGTCTTTATTGGACAATGTTCACTCAACAAAAGTGTAACAGAAAAACGACTAAGAATTGCTTTGGCCAGCATTAAACAAATGCTGGAAAACAAGGAAGTTTCCAAACTCAGTTGGGTTGGTGCAAATCTACAGTTATCTGACTGTTTTACTAAAAGGGGTACAGATATTGGAAAGTTATTAAGAATACTGGAGGATGGTTGTCTTAAATTATTTTGAAAAAAAAGGGAAATCTGTTCGGATGTAACCAATGATAACATTGGGTCTGTTGTAGTCTGACCAATGGTAACATGCTGTAAGGGTCAGCTGACCCAGTAAAGTATGTAACCAATGACAACATGGTGTGGTGGTCAGCTGACTCAGTATAAATAAGAATCTGTTGGGAATTGTGAAGAACTAGGATTGGCCCAGAGTGAAGCCTCAAGTGTTGGAGTAATGAAGTTTCTTTATTAAACCTTTTTTCTTTTATTTATAACTTGGAGTAAGTTTTTTGTTTTATTTAATTGCCGACAACTGAGGAGTTCCTTCTGGAGGATCAACAAATGTGACCTTGAGATGAAGCAGGGGCTGCTGAAGACAAAGGTTACCCTGTGGACACATGATTGGTGAACCCCCCTACAATCCCCAACCCCCCATCGTCCATTCAACCACATGAGAACGGGAGACTTATAATGAGAGAAATAGAATCACGTGGAACATTGTCGAGCAGATATTTATGCCAGAATTTTACCGCCTCGCCTACCCAAGGCTTGTAAGATCCCGCCCAAGGCCAAAGGAGAATGTTATTCTGCGAGCCTCGGGTGTTCCAGTAAAATTCCGGCCTCAGTCCGCTCAAGCAATTGTCCCACTGTCTTCACTGCTTGGGGTTTTGCCCCACACTATACACCAGATCAGATTTCCAAAACTGGTGATGGTCCATCCATTGTAACCTCCATAACATTGGCAGCAGGCACAACAACAGGAATCTGGAGAATTCCTTCGTGCTACTTCAAAAGAATGCCACGGGATCTTTCATGCCCACTTAAGGGTCCACAGTTTAACACCAGATACAGAAGATGATACCTTCAACAATACAGCACTAACTGTGCTAGCCTAGATTGTGTGCTTAACTCCCCGGAGTGGGGTTTGAACTCAGTGTTTTCACTGGCAACCAATGAAGATCTCAAACTATGGTTCAAGTAATAAAAGCAAATTAATGCGGATGCTGGAATCTGAAACATAGAACATAGAACATAGAACAGTACAGCACAGAACAGGCCCTTCGGCCCACGATGTTGTGCCGACCTTCATCTGAAACCAAGATCAAGCTATCCCACTCCCTACCATCCTGGTGTGCTCCATGTGCCTATCCAATAACCGCTTAAATGTTCCTAAAGTGTCTGACTCCACTATCACTGCAGGCAGTCCATTCCACACCCCAACCACTCTCTGCGTGAAGAACCTACCTCTGAACAGGTCTGACAAAGCTTTGACAAAGGGTCATCTGGACTCGAAACATCAGCTCTTTTCTCTCCTTACAGATGTTGCCAGGCCTGCTGAGATTTTCCAGCGTTTTCTCTTTTGGTTTATGGTTCAAGTACCTTTCTCAGAGAGGGTGTCAGTGATTTTGGAACAAGCATTGAATTGGTCCATGATGATTCTTGGCAAAGTACTGCAGTGGCTTGCTGTTGCCTTCTGCAGTATGTCTGATCAGGAAACTCTCCCACTCTTACTGCCTGCCATCAGGCGTATTGGAAGGATTTACAAGCCAATAATCAATCTGTTTGTTTCGAATGCACCTTCCCTGGCTATCAAGTTCTGAAGTAGAACTTGAACCTGGGGTTTTGTGCCCAGAGATAGGCAAGCTACCACTGTGCCACAAGATCTCCTCCCAATGAAGGGCACCTATTCAAAATGATGTTGTGTGTCTTTCCCCTTTTTCCTTTGGTGACATGGTGGCACAGTGGTTAACACTGCTGCCTCACAGTGCCAAGGATACAGGTTCAATTCCAGACTTGGGTCACTGTCTGTGCAGAGTTTGCACATTCTCCCTGTATCTGCATGGGTTTCCTCCGGGTGCTCCGGTTTCCTCCCACAGTCCAAAGATGTGGGGGTTAGGTTGATTGGCCATGCTAAATTGCCCTTTAGTGTCATGGGGATTAGCAGAGTAAATACATGGGATTATGGGGATAGGGCCTGGGTGGGATTGTTGTCGGAGCAGGCTCAATGGGCTGAATGGCCTCATTCTGCACTGTGGGGATTCTATGATTTACAGAGGCTGATTGATCTGTAGATCTCTCTCTCAATGTCAGCAAAATGAAGGAGATAGTCATCGACTTCAGGAAAAGTAATCATAGAATCATAGAATCCCTACAGGGCAGAAGGAGGCCATTCGACCCATCAAGTCTGCACTGACCACAATCCCACCCAGGCCCTATTCCCGCAACCTCACATATTTACCCTGCTAACCCTGACACTTGGGTCAATTTACCATGGCCAATCAACCTAACCTGCGTATCTTTGGACTGTGGGAGGAAACCGGAGCACCCGGAGGAAACCCATGCAGAAACGGGGAGAATGTGCAAACTCCACACAGACAGTGGCCCAAGCTGGGAATTGAACCCAGGTCCCTGGAGCTGTGAGGCAGCTGTGCTAGCCAGTGCTGCCCCATGGATGGAGGACATAATGGAGGACACGCCTCTGTCTACATCAGTGGGGATGAAGTAGAAATGTTTGAGAGCTCCTTTCTAGGTGTCCAGATCACTAACAACTGGTCCTGGTCCATCCATACCAAAGCTGTAGTTAAGCCCACCAAAGCCTCTACTTTCTCAGGGGGCGAGGTAAATTCAGCCAGTCACTACGACTCTCACTAACCTTTACAGGTGACCAAAGAAAGCATCCTTTCTGGATGCATCACAGCTTGATATGGTTCCTGCTCTGACAAAGACCGCAAGGAACTACAAAGGGTTGTGAATGTAGCCCAGTCCATCACGAAACCAGCCTCCCATCCATTGACTCTGTCTATACTTCCCACTGCCTCAGAAAAGCAGCCAACACAATCAAGGACCCCACGCACCCCGGACATTTTCACTTCCACCTTCTTCCATTGGGAAACAGATACAAAAGTCTGTGATCACATATCAACCGACTCAAGAACAGCTTCTTCCCTGCTGTCATCAGACCTTTGAATGGACCTACCTTATATTAAGTTGATCTTTCTCTACACCCTAGCTATGACTGTAACACTACATTCTGCACCCTCTCCTTTCCTTCTCCCCGATATACTCTATGAATGGTATGTTTGTCTGTATAGCGCACAAGAAACAATACTTTTCACTGTCTAATAATACATGTGACAACAATAAACCAAATCAAATAGTATATATCCAGAATTTCTGTTTCTTCTTCAGGTGGTCAAGCTACCAACGATCACAACCAAGCCAGAACATTTATGTTAGGGATCATTCCAGGCTGCCAGTGAGGCCATCACCATCATTAAGCAACCAACTGCGAACAGATGCATTAAGCAAGGCACTGATGCATGGTTTTCTAGAGCAAGTAACTTCATCTTCTTCCCATGGACAACTAGTGTCAGCATGACAGAGCGCTGCAATTTTACAGCGTGGTAGGATTCCCAAAGATCCAGTGAATCATTGATTGAAGGCATGTGGCCAGATGTGCTCCGAAGATCTATGTCACCAGAAACTCCAACTCGAAATGGTTCCCACTCCCCTTGGGGCAACACTGTTCCATTGCAGCTGGCAACACATCTTTTTCCAATGCAGTGTTGTCAGAGCATTCCCCACTCAAATAGATTCTGATAGCATTGTTTTGGGCCCGTGGTCAGGAGCGATGGAGACTGCTGAAGGCAAGGCTGTCGGCAAACTTTAACTTATTAAGCATTCATTTTTAAATGCAGAGCGAGGTTTCAAGTAGAACTATCACTCAGCATACTCAGCTGTCATGTAATCTTGCATCGCTTATGATGTAAACTGTATTTACATTAACCCGATTTGCATTGACTCGATGGGCCGATTGGCCTCCTTCTGCACTGTAGGGATTCTATGATTCTATGATTACAACTCCGGCCCCAAAGTGACTGGGTGGCATTTTCCTGCCCTGCCCTCTGATTGTATTAAGTACATTATTTACATTATTCTACATCTCCCCCACCCACCTCCCAACCCTCCCCCTATTTCCTTTCTGGTGCATAGAGATATGCTACGTGGTGGTTTCATTAATCTCTCCGACCTTGTTCTCAGTTCTCTCAGGGGATATGTAGTCTTCCATGTTCTCTCTTTCGCAAGCTTGGTAAAGTGATCTGTAACCGACTATGACTGTAACACTACATTCTGCACTCTCTCCTTTCCTTCACGATGTACAGTACGGTTTGTTTGTATAGCGCGCAATCCCAGTGAATCATAGAATTCGTACAGTACAGAAGGAGGCCATTCGGCCCATCGAATCTGCACCGACAACAATCCCACCTTATCCCCGTAAATCCACATATTTACCCTGCTTGTTCCCCTGAAGCTGGGGGCAATTTAGCATGGCTAATCAACCTAACCTGCACATCTTTGGACTGTGGGAGGAAACTGGAGCACCTGGGGGAAACCCACGCAGACACTGGGAGAACATACAAACTTCACACAGACAGTGACCCAACCGGGAATCGAACCCAGGTCTCTGACGCTGTGCTAACCACTGTTAGCAGCGCTAACCACTGTGCCACCATGCTGCTCCCCCCCCACTCTATCACAATACTTTTCAATGTATACTAATACATATGACAATAATAAGTCAGATCACATCAAATAAAGTGGTATGGGGATCATCGGAGATTCCAGTCGTCTCCCTGATCTTCTGGGTTGTTGGTCGATTCCATTGAGGGTCTTCTTCTTGCAGATATGTGAGTGCGCTGCTGTTTCTTCTCTCTCTTCCATTCTCAGCAGCCACAAGCTGGGCCTTTGTGATGTTGGCCACAGTTCTATACTGACTCACCTGGCTGGAGTTCTGGTAACTTATGTACTTGATGGAGTTGATTATAGCTTCTGTTTTGATTTGTACAATACTCATCCTCCTTCGTCCTTACTCTGTCTATGGCCAGAACTGTCTGGCTGTTCATGCCAGTGGGATCCTCTGTCCCGCCATCACCCGTGGGCTTCATGGTGGTGAGGGATGCATTCAACAGGAAACCTGCTGCCAACAGCGAGACCGGAAGATCCCTCCGCTGTTCAATGTCAAGCTGCCTCCTGCTGCCACGAGATACATGGCCGGTTGCACAGTTAATCCTGCCTTATATCTGTTGTTTTGAGACATGGCTATAGCATGTGTGCAAGAACAAGAAGTTGAGTCCACAGTCATCTGCCCTTTAGAAGGTCAGACGGACCCAGATCATAAGACAGTAAGACCAGAAGATCATAGGAGCAGAATTAGGCCATTCGGCCCATTGAGTCTGCTCTGCCATTCAATCATGGCTGATTTTTTTCTCATCCCCATTCTCCTGTCTTTTCCCCATAATCCCTGATCCCCTTATTAATCAAGAAGATCAAGATCAATCTGGAGCGATGTGGAACGGTAGCACAATAAAATCATAGAATCCCTACAGTGCAGAAGGAGGCCATTCTGCCCATCGAGTCTACACTGACCACGATCCCACCCAGGCCCTATTCCCGTGACCCCTACATATTTACTCTGCTAATCCCCCTGACACTAGGGGCAATTTAGCATGGCCAATCCACCTAACCCGCACACCTTTGGACTGTGGGGGGAAACCGGAGCACCCGAAGGAAACCCACGCAGACACGGGGAGGACGTGCAGACTCCACACAGATAGTGACCCGAGGCGCTGTGAGGCAGCAGTGCTAACCATTGTGTCACCATGCCTACCCATGTGCCACCCAATAGTGCAAGATTAATTTTATAACTTTTCTTCAGCAAACTCTTCACCACCTTCACTCCTCTTTCAGCCTCCCCATTAGATGGTGGGGATCTCGGTGTGCTTGATTTAAGATCATAAGAGATTGGAGCAGAATTAGGCCATTTGGCCCATCGAGTCTGCTCCACAATTCAATCATATGCTTCTCAATCCCGGGGTAAAACGTTCTCCATGGCTTTTCTGCCTGTCTTGAAGTTTGCTTGGCAATTGCTCCTGCGCTATCCTTTTCTTGCACTCATTTTGATTGCTGCTTTTTCAGTTCACTGGGCTGGTCAGTTGGTGCTTTTTTGTGTTGTTTTTACCCGTGGTCACCATCTGGTATCATAGTTGTCCTTGGTTGGGATCGATAGAGACTCCTGGAGGCAAGGCTGTCGGTAAACGGTAACCTTTATTAACCATTCTCCTGACTCTATACAGATAAGGCTTAGCACGATGCATCTAACCAGCACATCTTTCGGACTGTGGGAGGAAACTGGAGCGCCCGGAGGAAACCCACGCAGACACGGGGAGAACATGCAAACTATCTCTTTGTGTATTCTGTCATATGACCTGACATTATTGATGGTGTAGACTGCTCATTTGCATTTATGTTCTTTTACATTATGGATGGCACAGTGGTTAACACTGCAGCCTCACAGGCACCCGGGTTCGATTCCAGCCTTGGGACACTGACTGTGTAGAGTCTGCACATTCTCCCTGGGTCTGTGTGGGTTTCCTTCAGGTATTCCGGTTTCCTCCCACAGTCCAAAGATGTGCGGGTTAGGTTGGTTGTCCATGGTAAACTACCCCTTAATGTCCTAAGATGTCTAGATTAGTGGGGTAAATGTGTGGGGTTACGGGAATAGGGTGGGGGCGTGGTCCTTGCTAAGATGCTCTGTCGGAAAGTCAGTGCAGACTCAATGAATCGAATGGCCTCTCTCTGCACTGTAGGGATTCCATTCTATGATTACAGAGCTGCTGTGAGATAGATCCTGGAGATCAAAGCCATTGGCTAGAGACTGACCTGAGGAAACCAGTTTGGCACCTCAGGACATGACTGAACATTATTAAAAGAACAATTTGCAATTATTATAGTGTCTTTCATAATCTCAGGACATCTGAAAACCTTGAAGACAATGAAGTATCTTTGAAGTTAGTCAGTGTTGCACTGTTGGATATGCAGGAACCAAGTTGTGCATAGCAAGATCCCACTAACAGCAATGTGATAAGAGCCAGATTAGCTGCTTTAGTGATGTTGCATGTGCGATAAATGTTGCTCAGGAGACAGGGGAACTCCTTTGCTCTTCTTTGAAATAGAAACATGGGATATTTTAGGCTCACTTAAGAGGGCCTCAATTTAATATTTCCATATAGTCATCAGAGTCATAATTAAGGCCTAGGTTACTGGGGATATAGATAAAGAGAAGTTTCATGTGGAATACACACCATTTAAATTGCGTGACATTGTAAGACTATATGACTTATATGTCTATATGGGCTAGCACGGTGGCACAGTGGTTAGCACTGCTGTCACACACCGGCAGGGGCCCAGGTTCGATTCCCGGCTTGGGTCACTGTCTGCATGGAGTTTGCACATTCTCCCCGTGTCTGCGTGGAGTTTGCACATTCTCCCCGTGTCTGCGTTGGTTTCCTCCGGGTGCTCCAGTTTCCTCCCACAGTCTGAAAGACATGCTAGTTAGGTGCATTGGCCATGCTACATTCTCCCTCAGTGTACCCAAACAGGTGCCGGAGTGTGATGACTAGGGGATTTTCACAGTAGCTTCATTGCGGTGTTAATGACACAAATAAATAAACTCAAAAACTTAATGTCAGGGGGACTAGCTAGTGTAAATACATGGGGTTATGGGGATTGGGCCTGGGTGGGAATTTGGTCGGGGCAGACTTGATGGGCTGAATGGCCTCCTTCTGCAATGTAGGATTCTATGATATAATTTTAGAGGATGAGTGAACACAGTACTGGGTGAGCCTATGTCCATTGTTTTTGTCATTTTTCAACCTATTTATGTCCTTTTATCTGACTCAGACACTATCATGGAGTGATGTCTTGCCATGAGGCCATGGCCCTTTATTTTTGGAGATACGACTTTTTTTAACTTTCTACTGATTGGAAAGTTTGCAGTTTGAACTGGTCAAGAAGAAGAAGGAGGCACATGACATGCATACGCAGCTGGGATCAAGTGGATCCCTTGAAGAGTATAGGGAGTGTCAGAGTAGAGTTAAGAGAGAAATCAGGAGGGCAAAAAAGGGACATGAGATTGCAGATAAGGCAAAAGAGAACCCAAAGAGCTCCTCCAAATACATAACGGGCAAAAGAGTAACTAAGGAGAGAGTAGGGCCTCTTAAGGATCAACAAGGTTATCTATGTGCAGAGCCACAAGAGATGGGTGAGATCCTAAACAAATATTTCTCCTCAGTATTTACTGTTGAGAAAGGCATGGAGGTTAGGGAACTTGGGGAAATAAATAGTGATGCCTTGAGGAGTGTACATATTACAGAGAAGGAGGTGCTGGAAGTCTTAAAGGGCATCAAGGTAGATAAATCTCTGGGACCTGATGAAGTGTATCCCAGGATGTTGTGGGAGGCTAGGGAGGAAATTGCGGTTCCCCTAGCAGAGGTATTTGAATCATTGACAGCCACAGGTGAGGTGTTGGAAGATTGGCGGGTGGCAAATGTTGTGCCTTTATTTAAGGAGGGCTACGAGGAAAAGTCTGGTAACTACAGGCTGGTGAGCCTATCTGTAGTGAGTAAGTTGTTAGACGGTATTCTAAGAGACAGGACCTACAGGCATTTAGAGAGGCAAGGACTGATTCGGGACAGTCAGCATGGCTTTGTGAGTGGAAAATAATTTCTCACGAATTTGAGTTCTTTGAAGGGGTAACCAAGAAGGTAGATGAGGGCAGTGCAGCCAATGTTGTCTACATGAACTTTAGCAAGGTCTTTGACAAGGTACCGCATGGTAGGTTGTTGCATAAGGTTAAATCTCACAGGATCCAGGGTGAGGTAGCCAATTGGATACAAAATTGGCTAGATGGCAGAAGACAGTGGGTCGTTGTGGATGGTTGTTTTTCAAACTGGAGACCTGTGACCAGCAGTGTGCCTCAGGGATCAGTGCTGGGTCCACTGTTATTTGTCATTTATGTTAATGATTTGGATGAGAATTTAGTAGGCATGGTTAGTAAGTTTGCAGATGACACCAAGATTGGTGGCATAGTGGACAGTGAAGAAGATTATCTACGATTGCAATGGGATCTTGATCAATTGAGCCAGTGGGCTGATGAATGGCAGATGGAGTTTAATTTCGATAAATGCGAGGTGATGCATTTTGGTAGATCGAACCAGGGCAGGATTTACCTAGTTAATGGTAGGGCATTGGGGAGAGTAATAGAACAAAGAGATCCAGGCGTACAGGTTCATAGCTCCTTGAAAGTGGAGTCATAGGTGGACAGGGTGGTGAAGAAGGCATTCGGCATGCTTGGTTTCATTAGTCAGAACACTGAATACAGGAGTTGGGATGTCTTGTTGAAGTTGTACATGACATTGGTAAGGCCGGACTTGGAATACTGTGTACAGTTCTGGTCACCCTATTATAGAAAGGATATTATTAAACTAGAAAGAGTGCAGAAAAGTTTTACTGGGATGCTTGATGGTCTGGAGCATAGGAGGCTTAGCGGTGATTTTATAGAGGTCTATAAAATAATGAGGAGCATAGATAAGGTAGATAGTCAATATCTTTTCCCAAAGTTAGGGGAGTCTAAAACTAGAGGGCATAGGTTTAAGGTGAGAGGGGAGAAATACAAAAGGGTCCAGAGGGGCAATTTTTTCATAAGCTGGAATGAGCTGCCAGAGGCAGTAGTAGAGGCGGGTACAATTTTGTCTTTTAAAAAGCATTTAGACAGTTACATGTGTAAGATTGAAACAGAGGGATATGGGCCAAACGTGGGCAATTGGAACTCGCTTAATGGTAAATACTGGGCGGCATGGACAAGTTGAGTGAAAGGCCTGTTTCCATGCTGTAAACCTCTATGACACTATGACTCTATCACTGAGACAGAGCAAACTGCTTAAAAATAAAAAGTCACATTCCAAGGTGGACATGAGAAACAAATAAATCACACTCAGAAGAGAATGGAGAGAGAGAGACATTTACTATAATCCAGACATCCATCAAAACTTATGACGGACGGTACGATGGCACAATGGTTAGCACTGCTGCCTCACAGTGCTAGGGACCCAGGCTCAATTCCGGCCTTGGGTCACTGTCTGTGTGGAGTTTGCACATTTTCCCCGTGTCTGCGTGGGTTTCCTCCGAGTGCTCCGGTTTCCTCCCACAGTCCAAAGATGTGTGGGTTAGGTTGATTGGCCATGCTAAATTGACCCTAGTGTCGGTGGGATTAGCAGGGTAAATATGTGGGGTTATGGGAATAGGGCCTGGGTGGGATTATTGTTGGTGCAGACTCGATGGGCCGAATGGCCTTCTTCTGCACTGTAGAGATTCTATGATTTTAACTCGGAAGACACATCAGAAACATGTTCTATGGTAAAATACTGGGCATTGAAACAATGGCTGCCACTGGCAGACCCACAGATAATGAGTGAAGTATTGCAAGGCAAGATTGCCCAGCCGCTTTGAGAAATATTGATGCTGGAATTCTACTGCCTTGTCCGTCACGGAATCGGAGCGGGAGAGGGGCGGACAATGGAAATGTCTGTTGACCTCGGGCAGGAATTTCCGGTCTCGCTCGAGTGAGACCGTAAAATCCCACCCTGAAAGTGACACAGGTAATGTCAAGAAAGTCTTCAGCTGTGGAAACAAGCTGCTCCCTCACCTTGTCTTTGGGAATAAGCATGGAACCGGCTGGAGAAGCTAACTCTACCAGCAAGCTAACAGCAAAGCTGGATCTCACTTTATAACATCTTCTGCATCTGACAGCATCTAAGAAACCAACTAACCCAAATCAGTCACAGCATTTTAAAATGTACACCTCAAAGCACATTGAACTGTCACTTCTTTTCCCTCTTTTCATTGGACTCTAACTCCCCTTGATTCTGATACCTGTGTGTCTGTGTGTTGTGCGTGTGTCTGGGTGTGCTGTGTGTATATATATGTGCGTTGTTGTGGGTGTGTGTGTATATGGTTGTGTGTCTGTGTGTTGTGTGTGTGGCTTGTTGTGCATGTATATGTATGTATCTGTGCTGTGTATGTACGTTTAGTTTATAGTTTATTTATTAGTGTCACAGATATGCTTACATTAACACCGTAATGAAGTTACTGTGAAAATCCCCGAGTCGCCACACTCCGGCGTCTGTTCGGGTACACTGAGGGAGAATTTAACATGGTCAATGCACCTAAGCAGAATGTCTTTCAGAGTGTGGGAGGAAACCAGAGAACCCGAAGGAAACCCACGCAGACATGGGGAGAACGTGCAAACTCCGCACAGACGGTGACCCAAGCTGGGAAGTGGATCCAGGTCCCCGGTGCTGTGAGGCAATAGTATGTGCCGCCCATGGTATGTATCTGTGTTGTGTATGTATATGTGTGTTGTGCATGTATGTGTGTTGTGTATGTATGCATGTGTGTTGTGTGTGTATGTGTTGTGTATGTACCTCTGTGTGTGTTACGCATGTGTGTTGTGTGTGTATGTGTTGTGTATGTACCTGTGTGAGTTATGCGTGTGTGTATGTGTTGTGTGTGTACCTGTGTGTGTTATGCGTGTGTGCATGTGTTGTGTATGTACCTGTGTGTGTTATGCATGCGTGTTTTGCGTGTATGTGTTGTGTATGTACCTGTGTGTGTTATGCATGCGTGTTGTGTGTGTATGTACCTGTGTGTGTTATGCATGCGTGTTGTGTGTGTATGTGTTGTGTATGTACCTGTGTGTGTTATGCGTGTTGTATGTGTGTGTGGGTCCACACGAGGGCCGAATGCTTGACATTGCGTTTTTATTATTTCTCTCAATCCAAGTGTTAATAAATTTCCACTTTCCTTGACCCAGGAAAACTTCAATTGATTGTCTCATTATTACTCACAGCTTCAATAGTTAAATACACCCTGAGTTGGAAAAGGCAGATCCTCATGGCAAAAACCTGAAAGCTTTGTTGTGACTGACCAGGGAGGCTGAATAGAGGGGAGCCAGTTCACCCTCTCACCCACTCATCTCCATGAAGTATCAGGGTGGAATTTCAGATAACATGTTAACTATTCATAGATTAATATCCCAGAGGGTAATGTCAGGGTGTGGTGCTCCAAGGGTTAACCCTCCCCTATGTTCCAAGGAATGGAAGGGTGGTGATTGGACTCCTGGTTTGCTGGGAGTTAAATTCCCAGCCTGTGAGGGATGGAGTGGGAATTTTATTTCTTCAGTCGGCTCTGCGCATCCCTTTTCTCTCTCCAGGCGACTTCTGAATATTCAGGCAGTCACTTATCGCTGTCTGGCAGACCTACAGTGCCCAGTCTACTGTACATCAGAAGGACACTGTCCAATTTGCCTGTCACTCTAATTCCAGCTGTATTCAGAGAAATGATTAAACATAAAAGCTGTGAACTTTATCAGTGTAATTCAGTTTGGGAATAAACCTCAAATATTAAGGGAAATGTTTCGCTTGTGAACCCGTAAAGAAAGATAGTGACTGATATTCGCTGAACAAAATTTTCCTGAAAGCCACCTTTGATTTAACGTAACAGATAAATGAATTAAAATACTGGGTCTCAGTTGGGGTGGGTTTGAGGGGGGGTGTGGAGGGTGGGGGGGGGGGGGGAGGTGGGACGTTGGCGGTGATGCAATATTATTGCCTTGGGGGCAGAGGGATGTACAGGAGGGGAGCAGCAGACAATCATTCAGCCAATTTCTCAGTGCGCACCGAGGATGTAATTGGTTACAGCGCAGCTGGGAGGGCAAAATTTGTTTTTAGATCACTAATAAGTTCTGTCGGAGAGTGCAGTAATACCAGTAGCGCGAAGAATTTGACTTGACAGTCATACACTCTGCACACTCAGAGCTATTCTGCCACTGCTCACTCTTTAAGGACCAAACAGGGATTGAGTTGAAGCCAATGTATGTGGAGTTTAAGGCCACGCCATACAGTTTGTGTTTGCCCTGTCAGGAAAGAAGGGGAAAGAAAGCATTGTTATTTATACGGCACTGCATCACATTCTCAAAACCTCCCAAAGAGCTTTGCAATCATCCAATTACCACGCAAGCACATGAGCACAGACCCCTGGATGTAGGGTTATGACAGATGTAAAAGCCTTGAAAATCTATACACATTCAAGCCAACTCGAAGTGGGGTAGACAAGTGGACAGTGTGCTCAGAAAAGAAATGAATGGTGTTCATTCTCTGACCCCCTCATCCCTTTCTGACTCTCTGGATAGGGTTTTCCGGCCGTGCTCACCCCAGTGTCGGAAAATCCCACCCGAAGTCAACGGACCTTTGCATGGTGTGTGTCCCGCCCGCTATGATTCCCATGGCGGGCGGGACGGGACAATTCCGCCTACTGCCCGTGAGCTGTTGTTGATCCACACTGGCTATATCCTTCCCTTGGTCGGACACGCTGTGTGACACTCTGGCCCCACACACATACAAACTGTCCAGATGGAAATAATACAGAAGCATGCGCTGAGATTGATCTTAGACCCTTGGTACGACTCCATCATTCACGTCACAAAGCTTGAAACAAAGACTAGAAGAGTTCAGATTTGTTTGGAAAATCTCTGATGCAATCTATCTAATTACTGGTTCTCCCCACCATGCCCAGAGCAACTCAGAAGTTCGACCTGTAGTGTAGGAATGGTGTATTGATTTGTATTTTTAATATAATTCCAAGTTAATTTTATCCTTTTTTAATATCCTTCCATGCGCTCTCATTGTCTTTTGGTTCCCAGATTTTGACAATGATCACACTTTCAGCTTGGAAAGATCCGGAAGCTTTGTGTTTGATTTTGCGAGGCAGTCTGATACAGAGAAGGATGGGATTGAATTGGTCCTGTATATCTCACATCAGTCTCTAACTGTGAAAAATGGCTCCCTGTAACATTTAGACGATAACGCATTAGTTCTTAGCTAAGTAGTTCCTAGCTATTACAGATAATACGACAATATATAAAGTCCTATTTTCTTTCAAACATAACACCTCTACCAATGTAACTGTTCCAATCATTAACTTTTAAAGATTAGCAATTGAATTTTGAAAATAAACAGAACACCTTCTTAGACTCTTTAAGAATGTGTATTCTTTTCTAAAAGTATTATTCATGGTATCGTTTCGGTGGTAGGATATTGTAGATTTGGCATTTGAGTTGATGCACTGCAGAGTTGATGCTATGTGTGTTGTCCCTGGTGTTCCAGGAATTGTATTGCTGTTGCAAAAGTTGTCTCATTTTCTGGTGGTGTTGTTAATGTTGTCTCCCTGGATATTATTATTTCCAGTGTTGTTGGTGATCTTTTCTGTTTTTCCAGCTCTGGTGCGGGTTGAACATGGATTCTGTTTCTCCTCATTTGCTTACCGGTTTGGATCTCCAGTCCGATCTTGGTGTCCTGGATTCAGTAACAACTTTTGCTGGGCTCCAGGTTTTCATGATTGGATCCAGTACATGTACACTTTGTCCTTTCAACAGCACGGGTGGGGATTTAGCATGTTTAAGTTTATTTATTAGTCATAAGTAGGTTTACATTAACACTGCAGTGAGGTTACTGAAATCCCCTAGCTGCCACACTCCGGCACGTGTTCGGGTACACTGAGGGAGAATTTAGCATGGACAATGCACCTAACCAGCACATCTTTCGGACTGTGGGAGGAAACCCATGCAGACACGGGGAGAATGTGCAGACTCCGCACACACAGTGACCCGAGCCGGGAATCGAACCGGGTCCCTGGTCCTGTGAGGCAGCAGTGCTAACCACTGTATCACCATGCCGCCCCTTTGTTTGATGTTTGTTTAAGTGCTAACCTCCTCTTTCCTGTGATTCAGTGAGTTATTGTCTCACTTCCCCTTGGTCATTTGGAGGATGTATTTTGCTTTGCAGCGTCGTCTTATATTTCCTTCCATTCAGCAACTCCACAGGTGATTTCACATTCGCCTTGAGAGGTGGCGGTTGGAGTGACACTAAGGCAAGATTTGGCTTTTGCTTTTGTCTCTCGGCATTTCGCAAGGGTTATTCTAGAAGTGTCTTTCTATAAACACTGTCCTCGAGGGTGGTGGGGTGATGGGGTGATGAAGTTGAACCCATACTGTTCAGCGAATACCTTCACTTCCTTGGATGTGGACTCAGTGCTATTGCCAGGTATTAATTTTTCAGGAATCCCTTGCTCAGCAAACAGAACTCATGCTGCTGAGATGATTGCTCTCAAGTCTTTCATCTGCCAGATAAAAGGAAGCTTTGAGTCGTAATCTGTGATGATGAGATACCATTCTTGTGTGAATAAATCGGCTCCCACATCAAGCCATGGTCTGGATGGTACTTCAGTAGCTATCCTGTCCTCTCTCTGCTCTGTGTTTCTGGCATACATTGTCCTTAGACACCATATTTTCATTAATTCCAGCATCTTAGGTTAAAGTCCAATCTATTGGATTGTTGATGCCCGACCAGTACACATCTGGTTCTGAGCTTAGAATTCTCCATTCCCATGTGAACTTAATGGACGGGGTTTTCCAGCCGTGCTTACTCCAACACCAAAAAGACCCGCCCGAGGTCAACAGATCTTTGCATCGTTCGCTCCCCTCGCCCGCTAGGATTCCCGTGGTGGGTGAGAAGGGAAAATTCCACCCCATGTGTCTCCTGGAGAAGTTAGAATCATAGAATCACAACAGTGCAGAAGGAGGCCCATCGAGTCTACACCAACAACAATCCCACCCAGGCCCCATCCCTGTAACCCCATATACTTACCCTGCTAATCTCCCTGACACTAATGGACAATTTATCATGGCCAATGCACCTAACATGCACATCCTTGGAGTGTGGGAGGCAACCGGAGCACTTGGAGGAAACCCACGCAGACATGGGGAGAACGTGCAAACTCCACACAGACGGTGACCCGAGCCAGGAATCGAACCCGGGTCCCTGGTGCTGTGAGGCTTCAGTGCTAACCACTGTGCCAATGTGCCGCCCTTCAAGTTCTTCCTGCATTGTTTTGGGGAGGATTATTCTGGATCCAGCGAACAGAGCACCATTTTCCAGTGAGATACCGTTCCTTCACTGTCGCTGTGTCATTATGTTGGAACTCCCTCCCTAACAGCACAGTGGGTGTACCTACACTACATGGACTGCAGCGGTTCAACAAGAGGACTTACCACCACCTTCTCAAAGGCAACTAGTGATGGATCATAAAAGCTGGCCGAGCCAACAAAGCCCAACTCCCAAGAAAGAATTTTTTAAAATGACCAATCAACAAAACCAATTGAATATTTAACTGTATCGCTTAAACAGCGGAATCTGTCAGAGAAAAAAAAATCAGGATTAAATGTGCAAGGTTCTGGTCAGATTAGAACCGTGGCTAGTTCCAGCTGACAAGAAACCACATGCAAAAAGCAAAACAGGGATGAGCACGGCCGCTCCTTAGGGTGTAGCCTGATCAATTGCTGTGGTGAACCATCATTGGTTCCCACTGTGGGATTGTTCTAATGTTGTTGTTGGGTTGTTCTAATGTTGTTGTTGGGCTAGGGTGGGATTGATACACCTGTGGTTGTTACTGTTGTGGCACATCCCAGTCGGGCTCCGCCTCCTGGGAGAGGTATAAGACCCCCTGCTCGGGCGGGACCTCTTCAGTCTGGGATAGTGTGTTAAAGTTCTGATAGTTCCATTGTTAGTTAATAAAAGCCTTCTTTTACAGAAGCTTTGTGCCTCGTGTCCAATTGATGCGCATCAATTTTATTAACTAACATTAAACTCTCGACGGAAGAAAAAAAAGAAAGGAGAGTATGGAGCAAATCCTAAAGCCAGAACGTCTGACGCTAGATCCACGTGCGGTGGGCGCTTCTAACACCTTCGACCACTGGCTGAAGTGTTTTGAAGATTACCTAGCAGCCTCCGCAGCGGTCACCACAGATGATGACAGACTCCGGGTCCTCCATGCGAGGGTAAGCGACACAGTCTACCTCGCGATCCGTGCGGCCACCACTTACCCGAGGGCCCTCGAGCTTTTAGAAAAGCGCTATACGAAACCTCCTAACGAGATCCACGCTCGTTACCTCCTCGCTACACGACATCGGCAGTCGGGCGAAACCATGGAGGATTACGCCAATGAGCTCTTGCAGCTAGCCAGGGGCTGTGACTGCAAAGCTGTGTCGGCTGAGCAGTACATGTACGACCTCGCCCGAGATGCGTTTGTGGCCGGGGTCGGGTCTTCATACATCCGTCTCAAGCTGCTAGAAAAAGGAAATCTCAACCTGACCCAAGCTATGGAATTAGCTGAAATGCTTGAGGCGGCTTCGAAGAGCTTGGTCCTGTACCCGGAGGACCACGTGGAGACAACGTGGCAGGAGCAGTCGCAAATCCCTCCTCGCCCCACGGGCTCGAAGTGCAGTGTTATGGCGCGCTCCCATGTGGACCAGATGACGGCTGCAGCCCCATGCGGCCCGCGGTGCTACTTCTGCGGAGGAGCCAAACATCCACGACAAAAGTGTCCCGCTAAAGCGGTCGTCTGTACCTTATGCGGTAAAAAAGGGCATTATGCGAAGGTGTGCAGATCGAAGCCCAAGAACGGCAGTGCGGCCTGTGACCCTTCGGAACGGGGATCATCACCATCGTCGTCGAAGTACTCACGGGGTTCGTCCGCGTGCGAGTCCAGGACGACGCCATTGCGGTCGACGGAGTCGGAGGAGGATGACCACCAGGAGTCGCTACGTTTGGCGCCCTCACCCATGTGCGATTCATGGGGGCGGCCATTTTGGTCGACGATGACCTTGAGCGACCAGCAGGGGTCCTCAGCATCGACCTCAGCTGCCTGCAGTGACGTTCACGGACCAACGGTGGCGTCGATCACCCTGGACCAGGCTAAGCATCACAGGCTTGATTGTTCGATGATGGATATACAGGTAAATGGTCGTGCAATTTATTGTCTGTTTGACAGCGGGAGCACTGAGAGCTTTATTCACCCTGACACTGTGAAGAGGTGTGGACTCCAGATTCAACCTGCCAAACAGACAATCTCTATGGCATCAAGGTCCCGGTCTGTCGTTGTGCTAGGACGTTGTGTGGTAACTTTGAAAGTGCAAGGCACAATTTACGAGCGATACAGGCTCCTTGTGTTGCCGCATCTTTGCGCGCCAATTCTCCTCGGACTAAACTTTATGGTCCACATGAAGAGTGTGATCCTACAGTACGGTGGGCCACTCCCTTCGCTGACAGTGGGGGAACAGCTGCAGTCTCCAAATTGTCCAAAGCGCCCCGCCTGCAATCTTTCTACGTTAAAGATCACCACACCCTCTTTGTTTCAGAATCTGGTACCAGGCTGCAAGCCCATCGCTATTAAAAGTAGGCGTTACAGCACTGAAGATCGGATCTTCATCAGATCTGAGGTTCAGCGACTCCTCAAAGAAGGGATCATACAGCCCAGTGTTAGTCCGTGGAGAGCACAGGTTGTGGTGGTCAAGAGCGGGAACAAACCCCGGATGGTCATTGATTACAGTCAGACCATTAATCGATATACGCAGCTGGATGCGTATCCCCTCCCGCGCATATCTGATATGGTCAATCAGATTGCGCAGTACCGGGTGTTCTCCACCATAGACCTTAAGTCCGCCTACCACCAACTCCCCATTCGCCCAGAGGACCGACAATACACGGCCTTTGAGGCGGATGGTCGTCTGTATCAGTTTCTTAGGGTTCCATTTGGTGTCACCAATGGGGTCTCGGTCTTCCAGCGTGCTATGGACCGAATGGTGGACCAGAACAGGTTGCGGGCTACCTTCCCGTACCTGGATAATGTCACCATCTGCGGCGGTGATCAGCAGGACCATGACACAAATCTCCAGAACTTTTTACGCACTGCATCTCGCCTGAATTTGACCTACAACAGGGAGAAGTGTGTATTCCGTACGCGCCGGTTAGCCATCCTGGGATACGTGGTGGAAAACGGGGTCATTGGCCCTGATCCAGACCGTATGCGCCCCCTTGCTGAACTTCCCTTGCCCGCTAGCGCAAAAGCACTGAGAAGATGCCTAGGCTTCTTCTCCTCTTATGCGCAGTGGGTCCCCAACTACGCGGACAAAGCCCGTCCGCTTTTTAAGTCCACGACTTTTCCACTCACGCCAGAGGCCCAATTGGCCTTCAAGGAATTGAAACACGACATCGCGAAAGCCACGATGCACGCGGTAGACGAATCCATCCCTTTTCAGGTGGAAAGCGATGCATCTGATTTCGCCCTGGCCGCCACACTAAACCAGGCGGGCAGGCCCGTCGCGTTTTTTTCCCGCACCCTCCAAGGCCCCGAAATTCGGCATTCAGCGGTGGAAAAGGAGGCCCAGTCCATTGTGGAGGCCGTCAGACACTGGCGCCATTACCTGGCGGGAAAGCGGTTCACCCTGATCACGGACCAGCGGTCCGTGGCGTTCATGTTCAACAACACGCAGAGGGGCAAGATCAAGAATGATAAGATCTTGCGGTGGAGAATTGAACTCTCCACCTATAACTACGATATCATGTATCATCCAGGGAAGCTCAATGAGCCCTCGGATGCCCTCTCGCGCGGAACATGCGCTACTACGCAGGAGGATCGCTTGAACGCCCTCCATAATGACCTGTGCCATCCTGGGGTCACTCGGCTCTACCACTTTATCAAAGCCCGCAACGTGCCTTACTCAGTGGAGGACGTCAGGTCGGTGACAAGGAGCTGTCGGACTTGCGCGGAATGCAAACCGCACTTTTACCGACCTGACCGGACACATTTGGTCAAGGCCACTCGCCCCTTCGAGAGGCTGAGTGTGGATTTTAAGGGCCCCCTTCCCTCAACAGATCGGAACGTGTACTTTCTGAACATAATCGATGAGTACTCCCGGTTCCCGTTTGTTGTCCCCTGCACGGACACGTCGGCTGCCACGGTGATCAAGTCATTCCGTGATCTTTTTACCCTGTTCGGGTACCCCAGCTATATCCATAGCGACAGGGGCTCGTCGTTCATGAGTAATGACTTGAGGCAATTCCTGCTCTCATACGGGATTGCCTCTAGTAGGACCACGAGTTACAACCCTAGGGGTAATGGACAGGTGGAACGAGAGAATGCTACAGTCTGGAAGGCTGTCCTATTGGCGCTGAAGTCCAAAGGCCTTCCAGTCTCCTGTTGGCAGGAGGTCCTCCCTGATGCGCTTCACTCCATTCGCTCCCTCCTGTGTACGGCAACCAATGCTACTCCCCACGAGAGGATGTTCTCATTCCCTCGGAAGTCGTCCTCGGGGATATCTTTACCAGCCTGGTTGACGTACCCAGGACCCGTCCTCCTGCGGCGACATGTAAGGGCCCGCAAGTCCAACCCCTTGGTCGAACAGGTCCACCTCCTGCACGCCAACCCTCAGTATGCCTATGTGGCATATCCTGACGGGCGAGAGGACACAGTCTCGATCCGAGACCTGGCGCCCGCAGGGGACGTAGCAACTCCTGTCGCTCCCATACCCCCAGTGACGAATCCCTTATCCCTTATTTCTCCCCCGGACGTGGCACGGACAGCATCGGGACCAATGCTTAACAGTTTTACTCCAATGCACAGCTTGCCTGAGCCCCGAAGATCGTCGCCATCGCAGAATGTATCGGGATCCCCTGCACTACCGTTTCATCAGGGTCAACCGGCCTGTGAGTCCGTGGGAGAACAGCCGGACGCTGTTTTGGGGAGAACGCCACCGCAAGCACCTACTCCGGTGTCACCGCCGGTATTGAGGAGGTCACAACGACGGTGCGGTCCTCCAGACCGTCTGAACTTATAATCTGTTGACATTTTAGTCTGTTTTCGTACCCCGCCGGCCTTTGTTCTCAAAGGAGGGGTGAATGTGGTGAACCATCGTTGGTTCCCACTGTGGGATTGTTCTAATGTTGTTGGGCTAGGGTGGGATTGATACACCTGTGGTTGTCACTGTTGTGGCACATCCCAGTCGGGCTCCGCCTCCTGGGAGAGGTATAAGACCCCCTGCTCGGGCGGGACCTCTTCAGTCTGGGATAGTGTGTTAAAGTTCTGATAGTTCCATTGTTAGTTAATAAAAGCCTTCTTTTACCGAAGCTTTGTGCCTCGTGTCCAATTGATGCGCATCAATTGCCCTCAAAGCATTGCCCCTTAAAGGGGCCATGTTCCCACAAGATACAAGATGAAAAAAATGTCTGAGGTCATTTGGCCCATCATGGGTGCTGCACGCTCCCTGCAAGAGCAAATAAGCAAATCCCAGAGGCCTTTGCCCGTGGCCCTGCAGATTTCTCTTTAGGTACTTATCCAATTCCTTTTTGAATCTACCTCCAGCACACTCTCAGGAAGTGCTTTTCAGATCTTAACCAATTAATCCATTAAAAATATTTTATTCCAGGTCACCATTAGTTCTCTAGTATCACAATAAAATAGCTGTGAATCATCAGAATGTCTCCTGCTGCCTAATTCGGAAAATGGACATTCGCGTCTTGTGCTCTGGAGTCACATGTGGGTCAGACCGGGTAAGGACGGCAGATTTCCTTCCCTAAAGGACATTAGTGAACCAGATGGGTTTGTACAAAAAACTGGCGATAGCTTCATCGTCACCATTACGAAAATAGGTTTTAATTTTGTGCTTCCATTAATTAAATTTAAATTCCATCAGCTACTGTGATTGGGATTTGAACATGTGTCCCCTCGAGGATTGGCTTGGGCGTCTGGATTACTTGTCCAGTGACATTAATACTTTTTTAAAAATTCAGTTGTGGGACATGGGTATCACTGACTGGCCAGCATTTATTGCCCATCCCTAGTTGCTCTTGAGAAGGTGGTGGTGAGCTGCCTTCTTGAATCGCTGCAGTCCATGTTCTGTGGGTTGACCCACAATGCCGTTAGGGAGGGAATTCCAGGATTTTGACCCAGCAACTGCGAAGGAACGGTGATATATTTCCAACTCAGGATGGTGAGTGACTTGGAGGGGAACTTGGAGGTGGTGGTGTTCCCATGTATCTGCTGCCCTTGTCCTTCTAGATGGAAGTGCTTGTGTGTTTGGAAGGTGCTGTCTAAGGATCTTTGGTGAATTGCTGCAGTGCATCTTGTAGATAGTACACACTGCTGCTACGGAGCGTCGGTGGTGGAGGGAGCGGATGTTTGTGGATTTGGTGCCAATCAATCAGGCTGCTTTGTCCTGGATGGTGTCGAGCTTCTTGAGTGTTGTTGGAGTTGCACCCATCCAGGCAAATGGAGAGTTTTCCATCACACTCCTGACTTGTGCCTTGTAGATGGTGGATGGGCTTTGGGGAGTCAGGAGGTGAGTTACTCACCACAGTATTCCGAGCCACAGACCTGCTCTTGTAGCCTCCGTGTTTATGTGGTGAGTCCAGTTGAGTTTCTATGCTACTGTCTCCTCCCGTGCCCAGCCTGGCACAGCACCAGGACCTTGGCACCCATGATGTAATGGTAGGGACAGTGACTTCCTGCCCGCCACCACCTGTAGAATCGGTGAGATCCGTACGTTAGCCATTTGTTCATTTTAGCAAGGTTGGTAGGATCGCCTTGTGTGAAAGTGGCCACCATGTTTGCCTTCATATAAAAGAATTGGCATTGATCTAATGCTATCCTAAAGTATTTCACGGTGAAAGAATTAATTTTGAAGTCCGGTGATTGCTGTAATGCAAGCAAACAAAGCAGTGAATTGGTGCAAAGCAAAGCCAGCAACAAGCAGATTGACGGATCTGTGTTTTGGAGGTGTTGTTTAAAGGAAGAGTGTTGACCATGACACTGAGTGAACCTTACTGCTCCTCAAAAAAAATACCACCCACAATTCTGTGCCCACCTGATTGGATAAAGGTCTAATCCAAAAGGGGGTCATTTTTGGCCGAGCCTTCAGATGTGAACCAGCTGATAAAGTGGCCAAGATAGGGTCTCGAGTTGAAATGTCAGTTAAACAGTTGAAACCCATGATAGAAATGGCTGCCCAGAGTCTTGTTAACGGATGGATTGCCACCCAAACTATCTGCGTGCACACATTAACGGGGCTGAAGATGCCCAAGTGTTTGTTCTAACGTTCCTAACATCAATCAGCTCTTTGAGACTAAATACGGTGTTGGTGTAGATTTTAAGTGTCACTTAAAGGGACACTCTCCACTTAACGCGATATTCACCACTTAATGTTCTCTCTCTGATTGGAAGACTTTCTGGTGCACTTAGTCAAAACATTAACATTTATTCTGGCAATTCTCCAAGGGTTTCATCAATACTGTTCTGTCCCACCTCATTGGACATCTTGTAGGGCTCAGCAGCAGAAAGTGAATCCAAGGTTGCTGCCCTCCTCACTGTGCCCCCTTGGTCTGGATGAGCAATGTGAGGGGGGCATGAGGCCAAGCAGAGCAGCACTAGCTGCGACAGGAGTGAGGGACAGCTGGGGGATGTGGCGGGCTCGTTCCCCTCTACGGATGCAGGGCATCACTCCTCCATCTCTGGACATCCTCCAGTCTCATAGCTGAGAATGTGTGCACCCTCCCCCTCCACCCCGGAACCATCCTGCCATATGCCGCTGTGAGCAGAAGTGAATGCGAGGATCTCTGTGGTGATTGCCCTTTGAGGGCAACACAGCAGAGTAAGGGTAACCTGGCCTGTGTGATCCTTACTCTGCTGTGTTGCCCTTGAAGGGAAAATCACCACAAGCTCACATTTCCTGCTCCCTGAATCAGTCCTTGAGAGCCTATAGGTGGCTGGTATTGTGCCATCAGGCAAGTTCAAGTTCTGGCAATCAGCAAGCAGCACCAAAATTGTGTGCTAAACCCAAGCAGATGTGTCTTATTTGTCCTGCAGCAATCTTGTGTCTGTTTTCACCGTTTGGCCAGAATAACAACCCCCCACCTCTCCCCCCCCACTCCAAACCTCCACCCAAGCACTCCTGACATTGCATCTCTCACCCAAAGCGGCAGCTCATGTTCCGCAGTGGAGTTTAAATCCACAATGTCTTGATTTATAGGCAAGACCTAATTGCAGGTGACACAGTTTGAGATCATAAGACCATGAGATATAGCAGCAGAATTAGGCCATTTGGCCCATCAAGACTGCTCTGCCATTCGATCATGGCTGATAAGTTTCTCAAACCCATTCTCCCACCTTTTTCCCATAACCTTTGATCCCCTTATCAATCAAGAATCAATCTCTAGCTCTGTCTTAAAGACACCCAATGACCTGGCCGCCACCGCCGTCTGTGCAATGAATTCCATGGACTCACCACCCTCTGGCTGAAGAAATTCCTCCTCATCTCGGTGAGGAGATGTTCCGTAGAGGTGATAAGATGAAAAGAATATTTCTTGCACTTCGCTCAGCCTCAGACCAAATTTGGGTTGACTCCTGCCCAATCTCGCTGGGGAAGATTTAAAGTTCCTCCACATCATGTACTGTGTGTCCCGGGGCATGTTCAGAAGTTTGAACAGTTTCGATACAGTAAAAATGGGAGAAACTGTTCGCATTCGCAGGAGAGGGTCACTAACTAAAGAACACAGATTTAAAAGCAACAAAGGTGAGAGGGGGAGGGTGTTGGGTGGGGGGACATGAGGTCTTGGGTGGGGGGGGGCGACAAGTATCACAGTTTGGTATGGCTCCTGCACTGCCCAAGACCTCAAGAAGCTACAAAATGTTGGGAATGTAGCCCAGTCCATCACGCAAACCAGCCACCCATCCATTGACTCTGTCTACACCTCCCACTGCCTCAGAAAAGCAGCCAGCATAATCCCGGAGCCTGTGCACCCCGGACATACTCCCTTCCACCTTCTTCCGTCAGAAAGAAAATGCAAAAGTCTGAGGTCACGTATCAACTGACTCAAGAACAGGTTCTTCCCGGCTGCTGTCAGACTTTTGAATGGACCTACCTTGTATTGAGTTGATTTTTCTCTACACCCTAGCTATGACTGTAACACTACATTCTGCACTCTCTTGTTTCCTTCTCTATGAACGGTATGCTTTGTCTGTTTAGCACACAAAAAACAATACTTTTCACTATGTGCTGATACATGTGACAATAATAAATCAAATCAGAAAGGTAGTGGAAGTAGATTTCTCTTACACAGCAAATCGTTATGCACTGTCTGATTCAATGGCAATTCTCAAGACGGAATTGGAAAAATGTTCGGAACGCCAGAACTTTCAGGGCTACAGGGCATGTGGAACTAATTGGAAAGAGCCCCCTATGATGTATGATTTGATGATCTCAATGTCATGTCCCTAGGGGTTTAATGTGAACTGGGTGAGTGGTCTACTCGCTGTAGGTGAATAGGAGAGTAGCAATAGTTGACAGGAAGGACTCGATTCACTAGCTAACGTACGTTTTTATTTTCTGTAAACAAAACAGAGATATGAGGGTTCCGTGTGTGGCAGATAAATCCCATATTTGCATGTGGTGTGCATATGATATACAAAACCACTGTCAGATTTGAGACACTTGCAACCATTATTCCTCAGGGGGAGAAAAAAATGTCGAAGTGCAGACAAATTGGCACAGCGAGCGGTTGAGGCTCTGCTTTGGAATCTCTAACACACGGCAGGCTCATGTCAGCAACATTGCGCCTCTCCTTCAGCATGAATAAGCCCAGGCGATTCACTGAGATAAGCTTAGTCCGTCATGCCACTTCTTCCCTGCTCTTCAAAAAAAACTGGCCGGTTACCATGGTAACGCTATGCTATGCTTAATATTTCAACCACTCTGTTTTACTAAAAGATGGTCTGCGAGAAATTACCCACTTCCTCCTGCCCACCAATACCAAGGGCAAAGGCAAGGCCCCATAGAGGGTGCTGGCTCCATGGGCCAAGGACCCAATAATATTTTAGAATCCCTTGAGCCTTAGAAAGATTGATTTCATCTTAAAATGAGGGCAGACTAATAATGTTAGTGGAAACGGGGCTTTGGTCGGTATTTAGTACTGCTCTGTGCAAACATCCAACTCAACAGGAATGGATTAATGTATGTTCGGAAAAATAGCCACTTGAGTGTTTCAGTGGAGCGGCTAACAGTTGTGGGATAAAGCATTAAAACAGCCCATTTTTAAATTCATTTGTGGGACATGGGCATCGCTGCCTGGCCAGCATTTATTGCCTATCCCTAGATGCCCGAGGGAAGTTGAGAGTCAAACACATTGCTGTGGCTCTGGATTCACATAGAATCATAGAATTCTACAGAGCAAAAGGAGGCCATTCGGCCCATCGCGTCTGCACCGACCATAATCCCACCCAGGCCCTATCCCCATAACCCCATGCATTTACCCTCGCTAGCCCCCCCGACACTAAGGGGCAATTTAGCATGGCCAATCCACCTAATCCGCACATCTTTGGATTGTAGACATGTAGGCCAGACCACGTAAGGACAGCAGATTTCCTTCCCTAATGGACATGAGTGAACCCGATGGGTTTTTACAACATGGTTTCATGGTCATCAGTAATTCGTAATTCCAGATTTTTTTTATTGAATTCGCATTCCACCATCTGCCGTGGTGGGATTTGAACCTGGATCCCCAGAATATTAGCTGAGTTTTTGGATTAATAATCTAGTGAAACTAGACTATTAATCCAGCCACAGATTACTCTTCCCTGCAGGCGCAAGAGAGCGGGAGAGATGGATGTGGCTGGTAGTGTACCAGTGATGGTGTATCCCTTTACAGGCCCAGCTTGGTCCTTCTCCAGTCTCTCCTCTTGGACTTGTACTGATCTTGTTGCCGGTTTTCATGCGGATCCACTGTGGAATCGGCCGGTTCTGCTTCATCTTCTCAGCGAGGAATCACTTCATCCTGAAGGTTTTGTGGGATGGCATGGCCGCACGTCCACTCCGGCAGGAGGGATTCGTTCCTCCGGTGGGGAGGAGGGATCGCCCGCAGAGTGGCGGCGGACCCCCCTGCCCCCTCCCTCCCCACCGATCAGCCGCAGATTGGCAGCGGACCCCCCCCGCCAACCAGAGGATGATCTGGATTCCCCCCCCTCCTCCCTCCGCCCCCCCCTCCCCCCCTCCGACCAGAGGATGATCTGGGTCCTGCCCCCCTCCTCCTCCCACCCCGCCACCCCCCCTCCCCCCCCCAACCAGAGGATCACCTGGGCCAGAGAGCTCTTCGGAAGCTGCAGCAACGATTTCAGACTTTTATTTTGCAGGTCGCTTACAGCGTGGATGCGGAACGGGCCAGAAGACGGTAACGTGGGATTTGGCGGTAGGGTTGGGCGCGCGGTTCATTAAGTCGATTTAAATGCATGCAAATGCATTTAAATCATCGGGCTGCCCGATTCGGGCGCGGGCCGGACCCACGCCCGAATCGGGTGTTGGTAAAGCCGCGATCTGCTCGGAATCGGGTGCAGATCATGGTATAGGCCCGACGCCCAACTTTACTGCGATTTTGTGCCCGAAAACGGGCGCGAAGTTTTGGTAAAATTGGGCCCATTGATTTTTACAGCACAAAAAAGAGGCCCTTCGGCCCACCGTGTCTGTGCCAGCCAGCAAGTAAAAACCTATTCGAATCTTATTATGGAAAAATGTGTGAAGCCTTCTGCAGCTGCATCATCAAAGAGGGAAGTGAATGTTTTACCCTATTTTGAGGTAAATCAAACAACCAAGGAAACTAAATCAAATAAACTGAGGGACAAATTAAAGGGACAGCCCCTTAAAGGGACACTGCCTTAAACAAAAACAAATTGCAAATGAAATGTGAAACATCAAACCAAAATGTGAGTAAAGGCATCCAAATCCCCGCCGTGCCCAACGTGCATGGAAGGCCTCACTGGTGTTGGTGGACACCCCTGTGCTCCCTCCCCAGGGGCACCTGGCTATGAATGTAGCCATGATAGAGGGACAGACAGTTGGGTCAGACAGTCCCTTCGACCGTCCGTTCCCTGGACTTGTTGATGGCAAGTTTGTGAATGTTTTACTCCACACCAGGTAGCCCAAGTTAAAACAGGTGACTGAAAAGTCTAACCTCGTGAGGGTAACGGGGGAGGCGCTAGTCCAGTGGTATTATCGCTAGCTATTGATCCAGAAACTCGGCTAATGTTCTGGGGACCTGGGTTCGAATCCCGCCATGGCAGATGGTGGAATTTGAATTAATTAAAAATAATCTGGAATTAAGAATCTACTGATGACCATGAAACAATTGTCAATTGTTGGGAAAATCCATCTGGTTCACTAATGTCCTTTAGGGAAGGAAATCTGCCGTCCTTACCTGGTCTGGCCTCCATGTGACTCCAGAGCCACAGCAATGTGGCTGACCCTCAACTGTCCTCGGGCAGCTAGGGATGGGCAATAAATGCTGGCCCAGCCAGCGACGCCCATGTCCCACGAATGAATAAAAAAAACGAGTGAGAGTAACCGGGAATAATGGGGAAAGGCTTCAGAAATCTGAAGCGCAAAGGGACTTGGCAGTCTTGGTTCAAGACTCGCTTAAGGTTAACATGCAGATTCAGTTGGCAGTTAGGAAGGCAAATTCAATGTTAGCATCCATTTCTGGAGGGCTAGAATACAAGAGCAGGGATGTACTGCTGAGGCTGTATAAGGCTGTGCTCAGACCCCATTTGGAATATTGTGAGCAGTTTTGGCCCCATAACTAAAGAAGGATGTGTCGGCCTTCTAGGGGGTCCAGAGGAGATTCACAAGAATGATTCCAGGAATGAAAGGTTTGTCATATGAGAAGCGGTTGAGGACTCTGGGTCTGTACACGATGTAGTTTAGAAGAATGAGGGTGCAATCTAATTGAAACTTACAGATTACTGAGAGGCCTGGATAGAGTGGACATGGAGAGGATGTTTCCACTAATGGGAGAGACTGGAACTCGAGGGTACAGCCTCATAAGAACATAAGAAATAGGAGCAGGAGTCGGCCATCTAGCCCCTCGAGCCTGCCCCGCCATTCAATAAGCTCATGGCTGATCTGATAGTGGTTTAGTTCCACTTACCCGCCCGTTCCCCATAACCCTTAATTCCCTTATTGATCAGAAATCTATCTACCTGTGACTTAAACGTATTTAACGAGGTAGCCTCCACTGCTTCAATGGGCAGAGAGTTCCAGAGATCCACTACCCTCTGAGAGAAGAAGTCCCTCCTCAACTCTGTCCTAAACTGACTCCCCCTTATTTTGAGGCTGTGTCCTCTAGTTCTTATTTCCTTTCTAAGTGGAAAGAATCTCTCTGCCTCTAACCTGTCTCGCCCCTTCATTATCTTATATGCCTCTATAAGATCTCCCCTCAGCCTTCTAAACTCCAACGAGTACAGCCCCAATCTACTCAATCTCTCCTCATAAGCTAACCCCCTCATCTCCGGTATCAACCTGGTGAACCTTCTCTGTACTCCCTCCAAGGCCAATACATCCTTCCACAAATAAGGGGACCAAAATTGCACACATTACTCTAGTTGCAGCCTCACCAGTACCTTGTCCAATTGCAGCAAGACCTCCCTGCATTAATACTCCATCCCCTTCGCGATAAAGGCCAACATTCCATTTGCCTTCTTGATCACCTGCTGCACCTGCAAACTGAGTTTTTGCGATTAATGCACAAGGATCCCCAGGTCCCTCTGCACAGTAGCATGTTGTAATTTTGCACCATTTAAATAACAGTCCATTTTACTCTTATTCCTTCCAAAGTGGATAACCTCACACTTGTCAACGTTATACTCCATCTGCCAGATCCTCGCCCACTCACTTAGCCTATCCAAATCTCTCTGAAGACTTTCCGTATCCTCCACGCAATTCGCTTTCCCACTCATCTTTGTATCATCCGCAAACTTTGTTACCCTACACTCGGTCCCCTCCTCCAGATTGTCTATGTATATGGTAAACAGTTGAGGCCCCAGTACCGATCTCTGCGGCACGCCACTAGTCACCAACTGCCAACCAGAAAAGCACCTCAGGCTAAAGGGACGCTCCTTTAAAACTGAGATGAGGAGGAATTTCTTCAGCCAGAGGGGAGTGAATCTGTGGAACTCATTGCCACAGAAGGCTGTGGAGGCCAGGTCATTGAGTGTCTTTAAGACAGAGATAGATAGGTTCTTGATCAATAAGGGGATCAAGGTTTACGGAGAGAAGGCAGGAGAATGGGGATGTGAATCATATCAGCCATTATTGAACGGCGGAGCAGACTCGATGGGCCGAATGGCTTAATTCTGCTCCTATATCTTATCTTATGGTCTTATGGGGAGGAAGACATCTGGGAAGTGTGTTGATCTGAAATGCAATTCATCCTGCAGCTTAACTGGTACTAGTTCACTAACTCAGCCCACAGCTCCTCCGGATGCTCCAGTTTCCTCCCACATTCCAAAGATGTGCAGGTTAGGTAGATTGGCCATGCTAGCTTGCTCCTTAGTGTCCCAAGGTATCTAGGTTAGTAGGTGGGGGGGGGGAGGTTTAGTGGGGTAAATATGTGGGTTGGTGCAGACTCAATGGGCCGAATGGCTTCCTTCTGCTCTGTAGGGATTCTGTATCTGTAGTCTCACACCGTGGAACGTTCCTTTCTCCTGATAGGCAAGACGTACCAATGTTTGAAATTGGGGGGTTGGCCCAGCGAGCCTGCCCACGTCACAATGGCTGGAACATCGTGACCGGATGTTTTACCCTTCACCTCCAGCACCCACTCACCCTCTCTTAGCCACGTAACCTCCTGTGAGCAGCAAAAAGCACCACAAAAAGCCCCAGAGTCAACAAGGGAATAAATATCCTGGAGAATTCCTTTCTCACCTCCTCAGATGATCAAACCCATCGTAGAGATCACAAAAGCCGTGTGCCGTCTGTAAACTTACATTCTATGTGAGGCATTCCAAATCCTGTTCAGGAACTGAGTTCCCCCTCTGCAGCGAGTCCGCACCCATTGTATGGGCTGGCAGTGTAGTCACTGTCAGAGTTTTAACAACACCAGGTTAAAGTCCAACAGGTTTATTTGGTAGCAAATGCCATTAGCCTTCGGAGTGCTGCTCCTTCGTCAGATGGAGTGGAAATCTGCTCTCAAACAGGGCATACAGAGACACAAAATCAAGTTACAGAATACTGATTAGAATGCGAATCTCTACAGCCAACCAGGTCTTAAAGATACAGACAATGTGAGTGTAGGGAGCATTAAGCGCAGGTTAAAGAGATGTGTATTGTCTCCAGACAGGACGGCCAGTGAGATCCTGCAAGTCCAGGAGGCAAGCTGTGGGGGTTACTGTAGTCACTGCCACTCTCTGGGATGGAACCTCCTATCATTCAGTCTATTCTTACACTTACATAGTTTAAACAGAATACACAGTGGGGAGGAGGGATGACAGACCCAACTGAACTCAAATCACAATCCGTATCTGCCCACATATTGGATTTATATCAGGGTTGGTTCCTGACAGAAGCAGGCAGGACGTTTATTTCTAATGATGTGATGCAACTTACACACTTTACAAACCAAAACCATTTCCAAGAATACACGACCTCTTAACACAAGTCATTTAACCTGGCCACTGCTGAGTCCCTGGCTGTGCCTTGAAGACCAAGTTCTTAAGAGGGAAACCTGTCCTTGCTCTATGGTTTCCAATCATTTACTGTTTCCATACTTTGATTGGCCAAATGGACCAGAGGAAGTTTGCTTTGTGCTGCCTTTTCTTTTGACCAGTGCCCGGATGGCAAGGCTAGCAATGCAGACTCACAGCGCCAGGGACCCGGGTTCGATTCCAGACTTAGGTGATTGACTGCCTGTGTGTGGAGTCTGCACGTTCTTCTTGTGTCTGCATGGGTTTCCTTTGGGTGCTCTGGTAACTCCCGCAGTCCAAAGATGTGCAAGGTAGGTGGATTGGCCATACTAAATTGCCAAATCCCTGAATCCCCACGTATTTACCCTACTAATTACCCTGAGACTAAGGGGCAATCCTCCCCAACCTGGGACTGCGCCCTTGCAGCTGATTGGCTCAGCTTCCCACTCTACAATGTGTGGCCCACAGGGATAGCTCCCTTAAAGGGGCCATGCTGCCACAGTGTCTGTCTTATTTTTAATTATTTTGACTAACAACATTGGTGCTTTTAACATTTTGACTAAATTTTAATAAATGGCTCCTCTTATTATTAAGATCAGGTGGTGCTATAGTGGTATTCTCACTAGACTAGCAACCCAGGGTAATGCCTTGGGGGCCTGGATCGAATCCCACCAAGGCAGATGGTGAAATTTGAATTCAATATTAAGAAGAAATCTGGAATTAGAAGTCTAATGATGACTTTGACACCATTTTCGATTGTCATTATAAACCCATCTGGTTCATTAGGAAATCTGCCATCTTTGCCTGGTCTGGTCTACAGGTGACTCCAGATCTACAGCAATGTGGTTGACTCTTAAATGCCCTCTGCAATTGCATAGCAAATCACTCAGTTCAAGGGCAATCAGAGATGCGTGGGTAATAAATGCTGGCCAAGCCAGTGATTCCACAAATGAATATTTTTAAAAAAACATAACCACCAGCACAGAGCTGATGGAATGTCTGGAATTTTCCCATACAGTCCACCGCGGGAATCGTTGCAGAGGGACAGAATATTTGGCAGACTATTTAAATGTCTGTTGACCTCGGGTGGAAATTTCTGGCCTTGGGGCGTGGGCAGCTGGAAATCCTGTCCAATGTGTTGTTAGATAAATAGGGATGAATTGGCAAATTAGGACAAGTCTGGAAATCCCTCAACGTGAATCTTTGAAGGAAGTATTGTGGAGGAGGGATTCCATGCAGATAATTTACATCCCGTACATCTCTCTTAAACTTTCCCCCCTACCTTGAACCTGCGCCCCCTTGTAATTGGCACTTCCACCCTGGGAAAAAGCCTCTCACTATCCACCCTGCCAATGCCTCTCATAATTTTGTAGACCTCTATCAGGTCTCCCCTCAGCCTCCGTCTTTCCAATGAAAACAATCCCAGTTTGTTCGGCATTTCCTCATAATCAATGACCTCGAGACCAGGCAACATCCTGGTGAACCTCTTTTGCACCCTCTCCAAAGCTTCCACATCCTTCTGGTCGTGTGGCAGTCGTGGTTTTGATGGTGTTAGTTGAGGGAGGAATATTGGCTGGACATCAGGAAAACTCGCCTCTGCACGTCTTCAAAAGCCAGAAGCACGGCAGCAGGAAGGGATAAATTGTAGAAGGTTTTAGGAAGGAGTTGGTTTGGTGTTTTTCTTTATCCCTGTGCTTACTTAAGAAAGAGAGAGAGAGAGGGGATAAATAGTTAGAAAGAAGACAATGTATTATGTGTGCTGCAGATAAGGTAGAAAGGCTGATCAGGAATGAAGCTCTTTTCTGATGAAAGTAGAACTCTGCCAAGTGTGATTTCCATGAACATTGTAAGCCTTGCTTTTCATTCTATTCAGGAAAGAAAAAACTGCAGTGGAGCTTAGTCGAGACACAAATCTAATTGATGACTCGAGCTGGGTGTCACACCAGGCAAGCAGAGACAGAAAACTCACTTCTGATTGGAAAGTTGTTCTGGGAAATAAAAATTCTCTGAAAAATTAGTGATGGGAGTGATATTTTTATCCTCCTCACTCCCACCTCTCAGCCAACGTAGAGATGGGAAATTCAATAATGAGGCCAGGTTGTAGTGATCGCTGCAAATTGCTTCTCACAGAGACTTTGGGCCGGATTTTACGGCCTTGCTCGGGCAGGTCTGGAAATTCCCGTCCGAGGTCAATGGAGATTTCCGTTGTTGGATCCTCGCCCGCGCCCATTCCATGGCGGGCAAGATAGTGAGAGTTCCGGCCAATGGGAGGAATTTTCCCATCCCAATCGCCACGGGAATCGTAGTGGGTGAGGGGGCGGAACATGCAAAGGTCCGTTGACTTCGGGTGGGATTTTCTGGTTTTGTGGGGGGGGGGCACGGCTGGAAAATCCTGCCAAATGGGTAGATTTCAATGCTCTCCTCTACGGTGAATTTGGTGGTGGGGGTACATTTAATCGGGTGGGAGTGTGATGAGTGGGGATTCTCCCCTCACCCCACCTTCCCGCCTCAGCTCTGAAAAGCCCCTGGCGGAAAGACTTGTTGATGGTCTTCCCATCACAATCGAGGGCTCTAGGTGGATAATTAATGCTTCCTTATGTGCCCCATCCTGCCCGCCGCCACTGGTATTTACCCACCCTTCCTCAAATGCACTCAGTGACTGATCAAAGGATCTGGCAGCAGGAAGTGGTGGGAGAGGGGCCACTGAGAGCCACTCCATACACTCCCCCCTCCCTCCCCAATGCTCTTGTTGCCGCCACCCACCTCTTCCCCCATCACTCCCCGTACTTGGGTCCAGCGGTGATTTGCAGCCTTGGGTGGGTGCAGTACAGAAAGCAGCCACCGCCTCCCTGGGGGCACTGTGGAGCGATGCAAGTTGATCTCTGATTGGTCAGTAGCTCCCAGTGGATGGGAATTCTCAGGCTGGAGTCCTTGATCTTTTTAAAATTAATTTATGGGATGTGGGCGTCGCTGGCTAGACTGGCATTTATTGCCCATCCCTAGTTGCCCTTGAGAAGGTGGTAGTGAGCTGCTTTCTTGAACTGCTACAGCCCATGTGGTGTAGATATACCCACAGCGCTGTTGGGGAGAGAGTTTCAGGATTTTGACCCTTTGACAGTGAAGGATTAGCGATATGTTTCCAAGCCAGGATGTTAAGTGGCTTGGAGGGAAACTTGCAGGTGGTAATGTTCCCAGGTATCCACTGCCCTTGTCCTTCTAGATGGTAGTAGTCGTGAGTTTGGAAAATGCTGCCTAAGGAACCTTGGTGAGTTCCTGCAGTGTATCTTGTAGAAGGTCACATTGCTGCCAATGTTCATCAGTAGTGAAGCAATTGAAAATTTGTGCAAAGGGTAGCAATCAAGTGGGCTGCTTTGTCTTGGATGGTGTTGAGTTTCTTGAGTGTTGTTGGAGCTGCACCCATCCAGGCAAGTGAGGAGTATTCCATCACACTCCTGACTTGTGCTTGGTAGATAGTGGGCAGGCTATGGGGAGTCAGGAGGTGAGCTACTCGCTGAAGGATTCCTAACCTTTGACTTGCTCTGGTAGCCACTGTATTTATTCTGCACCCTCTCTCTTCCTTCTTTATGAACGGTATGCTTTGTCTGTTCGAAAAACAATACTTTTCACTGTATACCAATACATGTGACAAAAATAAATTAAATCAAATCAAATAATAGGCTTTTCCAATTCAGTTTGTTGTTTCTGATGGAAAGGTCGATGCTGGGTGGTCCGTCCGATTTAATTCCTTCTTATTGACTTCGTAGCCATTGAATATAACTGAATAGTTTGCGAGGCCATTTCGGAGGGCAGTTGAGAGTCAACCACATTGTTGTGGCTCTGGAGTCACATATAGGCCAGACCAGGTAAAGACGGCAGATTTCCATCCTGAAGGACATTAATGAACCAGATGGGTTTTTATGATAATCAACAGTGGTTTCATGAGAGACCAAAATCTGTCCATCTCAACCTTGAGTACACTCACTGATGGAGCAACCACAATCTTCTGGAGCAAGGAATAGCAAAGATTCATGATCCTTTGAGTGAAAGTTTAGGGGAGTCTAAGATTAGAGGGCATAAGTTTAAGTGACAGGGGAGAGACTACTCTCTGCCTCTTTGTCTCATAGTTGAGACCCCAGCATTGATTCATGCGGCACTCTACTTGTTACAGCCTGTCAGCTGGAAAATGCCCCTTTGTACTGTCTGTTTCCTGCCTATTAATTAATCCTCTATCCATGCAAATATATTTCCCTCAACTCGATATACACGTGTCTTGTGTAATAACCTTTTTGCGGTGCCTTATCGAATGCATTTTGGAAATCCAAGGATACTACATCTACTGGTTCCCCTTTACCTACCCAACTGCAGTTCTTCAAAAAAACCCCAATAAATAATATGTGCCAAAGACAATTTCCTGTTTCCTGTTTTCCCACTCAAAGAACAAAGAACAAAGAAAATTACAGCACAGGAACAGGCTCTTCAGCCCTCCAAGCCTGCACCGACCATACTGCCTGACTGAACTAAAACCCCCTACCCTTCCGGGGACCATATCCCTCCATTCCCATCCTATTCATGTATTTGTCCAGACGCCCCTTAAAAGTCACTATTGCATCTGCTTCCACTATCTCTCCCGACAGTAAGTTCCAGGCACCCACCACCCTCCTTGTAAAAAACTTGCCTCGTACATCTCCTTTAAACCTTGCCCCTCGCACCTTAAATTTATGCCCCCTAGTAATTGACTCTTTCACCCTGGGAAAAAGCTTTAGACTATCCACTGTGTCCATGCCCCTCATAATTTTGTAGACTTATGTTAGGCCACCCCTCACCTCCGTTGTTCCAGTAAGAACAAACTAAGTTTTTCCAACCTCTCCAACCTCTCCTCATAGCTAATGCCCTCCATTCCAGGCAACATCCTGGTAAATCTTTTCTATACCCTCTCCAAAGCCTCCACATCCTTCTGGTAGTGTGGCGACCAGAATTGAACACTATATTCCAAGTGCGGCCGAATTAAGGTTCTGTAAAGCTGCAACATGACTTGCCAATTTTTAAACTCAATGACCCGGCCAATGAAGGTAAGCATGCCGTATGCCTTCTTGACTACCTTCTCCACCTGCATTGCCACTTTCAGTGACCTGTGTACCTGTACAGTCAGATCATTGTGCCTATCAATACCCTTGAAGGTTCTGCCATTTACTGAATATTTCCTATCTTTATTAGACCTTCCAAAATGCATTACCTCACATTTGTCCGGATTAAACTCCATCTGCCATCTCTCTGCCCGAGTCTCCAACCAATCTATATCCTGCTGTATTCTCTGGTGGTCCTCATCGCTATCCGCAAAACCACCAAGCTTTGTGTCGTCTGCAAACTTACTAATCAAACCAGTTACATTTTTCTCCAAATCATTTATATATATTACAAACAGCAAAGATCCCAGCAATGATCCTTGAGGAACGCCACTTGTCACAGCCCTCCATTCAGAAACGCACCCTTCCACTGCTACCTTCTGTCTTCTATGACTGAGCCAGTTCTGTATCCATCTTGCCAGCTGACCACTGATCCCATGCGACTTCACCTTCTGCACCAGTCTGCCATGAGGGACCTTGTCAAAGGTCTTACTGAAGTCCATGTAGACAACATCCACTGCCCTACCCTCACCAATCACCTTTGTCACTTCTTCGAAAAACTCAATCAAGTTCGTGAGACACGACCTCCCCTTCACAAAACCATGTTGCTTCTCGCTAATACATCCACTTATTTCCAAGTGGGAGTAAATCCTATCTCAAAGCATCCTCTCCAATAATTTCCCTACCACTGACATAAGGCTCACCGGCCTGTAATTACCTGGATTATCCTTGCTACCCTTCTTAAACAAAGGAACAACATTGGCTATTCTCCAATCCTCTACTTTCTTTCTTGAACAGTGTGTTACATTGGCTGACTTCCAATCTGCTGGGACAGTTCTAGAATCGGGGGAATTTTGAAAAATGATAACCATTGCATCTCTTCTAGAACCTTAGAATGTGGGCATCAAGTCTTGGATATTTGTTGACATTCAGTAAGATTTGCGAATACCTTTTTCTTTGTTGGTGAAGGAGATGTTTAGAATGAAACACTTTTCAATGCCCAGCCCTTCATATCAAATGAGGCTTTCCCAGCCAGGTATAATACAGCCTGGCTACAGTAAGGATTGAGGCCATTCAGCCCTGTGTGTCCATTCTGGCTTCCTGCAACAAGAACTCAACTTGTCCCACTCCCCCTGCTCCTGTTGTTCTGTCAATCTCGCAAGTGGATTCCTAACCACACTGGGGTGAACATCCATTCTCACCTCATTGTTTTTCAAAGAGTGATTGTCAGTTGTTTTTGATTTGATTTGATTTATTATTGTCACATGTATTGTATACAGCGAAAAGTATTGTTTCTTGAGCACTATGCAGACAAAGCATACCATTCATAGAGTACATAGGGGAGAAGGAAAGGAGAGAGCGTAGAATGTAGTGTTACAGTCATAGTTAGGTGTAGAGAATGATCCATTCTCTCCATCCAAGGTCGGTCCATTCAAAAGTCAGATGGCAGCAGGGAAGGAGCTGTTCTTGAGTCGGTTGGTACATGACCTCAGACTTTTGTATCTTTTTCCCGATGGAAGAAGGTAGAAGAGGGAATGTCCGGGATGCGTGGAATTCTTGACAATGCTGGCTGCTTTTCGGAGGCACTGGGAAGTGTAGATGGAGTCAATGGATTGGAGGCTGGTTTGAGTGATGGACTGGGCTATGTTTACAACCCTGTATAGTTTCTTAAGTTGTCCCACGTCCCTCAGACAAACAATCTGCATCGCACTGAAACAGAGTTTTACCTTTCGTAACCATGGAGCAGTGAGTTGTGGAATGAAAATGTAATTCTTTCACTGTCACAGTGAACACACAGAATTGGGATTGGCTCAGTAAACCTGAGCAGGCAGATTGTGCCGAGAATTCCTCCTTGCCCGATATAAATCCATTTTAAAAGATGTTCATTATCTTCTACATTGCATTTGTTGGTTGACTAGGTTCATTTCCTTCATCTTCTCTCTCAATCAATGCATCCTTCGAAAGTCCCAAGGTGAACAATGGTTATTTGAACTGTTCAACTGAGTTTCATTAACACCTTGGAGAGGTTACCAAGGGAGCCTTGATCTCATTACTTTAATAAGGCAGCAAATTGAAGCCATGGCTAATTTCAATTCCAACTCTCAGACAAAGGCTTGGCGAGCTGGTACCCAGTCGCTGAGGAATGTTCCCTGAAGTGAAGCTCTTTAGCTCTAAATGGAAACCATAAAGTGGACTGTTACCTTTCTACCACTTATCCCCTCCCTTGCGATGACCTACATTTTTGAATTTGCAATAGGAATTAAAAACCTTAATTCTCTGCTCCAGTAACTGAAATGCAAGTGGCACAGTGGTTAGCACTGCTGCCTCACAGTGCCTCGGGTCAAAGTCTGTGTGGAGTTTGCACGTTGTCTGCGTGGGTTTCCTCCAGGTGCTGCGGTTTCCTCCCACACTCCAAAGATGTGCGGGTAAGGTTGATTGGCCATGGTAAATTGCCCCTTAGTGTCAGGGGGATTAGCATAGTAAATACGTGGGATTACAGGGATAGGATCTGGTAGGAATTGTGGTCAGTGAAGACTCGATGGGCCAAATGGCCTCCTTCTGCATTATAGGGATTCGATGATTCTATGAAGTGTGTGCAAAGCAATATTTTGGAGTCGGATCTGGGAACAGGAATAATCCAGCCAGCCCTTGTAGTGTTACATGTTTCATCATTGAATTAGCTTACATCTGATGTGTAATTATCAGGAGCTGGATTTGAATTCTGTTATATATTTAAGTGCTTACATGATTGCTTTAAGAGCCGGTCACATGATTTGATGGTGATGTCAAAGAACAAAGAAAAGTACAGCACAGGAACAGGCCCTTTGGCCTTCCAAACCCGTGCCAAACATGATGCCCTAACTAAACAAAAAAAAACCTTTCTGCCTTTACTTGGTCCAAATCCCTCTATTCCCTCCCTATTCATGCACCCATCCAGATGCCTCTTAAATGTTGCTAATGTGCCTGCTTCCATCACCTCCTCAGGCAGCACGGTTCAGGCACACACCACTCTCTGCATGACAAACTTCCCCCGCATATCTGCCTTAAACTTTTCCCCTCTCACCTTGAACCTGTGCCCCATGTAATTGACGCTTCCACCCTGGGAAAAAGCCTCTGACTATCCACCCTGTCTATGCCTCTCATAATTTTGTAGACCTCTATCAGGTCTCCCCTCAGCCTCCGTCTTTCCAGTGAAAACAATCCTAGTTTATTCAACCTCTCCTCATAGCCAACACCCTCGAGACCAGGCAACATCCTGGTGAACCTTCTTTGCATTCTCTCCAAAGCTTCCAAGTCTTTCTGATAGTGTGAGACCAGAACTGCACGCAATACTCCAAATGCAGCCTAACCAAGGTTTTATATAGCTGCAACATGATTTCCCAACTCTTGTACTCAGTGCCCCGGCTGATGAAGGCAAGCATGCCGTATGCCTTCTTAATCACCTTGGCCACCTGTGTTGCCACTTTTAAGGAACTGTGGACCTGCAAGCCCAGATCCCTCTGGATGTTAATGTTCCCAAGGGTTCTGCCATTTGCAGTATAATTCACACCTAAATTTGATCCTCCAAAGTCTATCACCTCGCATTTGTCCAGATTAAACTCCATTTACCATTTCTGTGCCCAAGTCTCCAATCTATCTATATCCAGTTGTATCCTCTGACAATCCCCTGCATTATCAGCAACTCAACCAATCTTCGTGTTACCCGCAAACTTACCAATCACACCAGCCATATTTTCCTCCAGATCAGTTATATATACTACAAACAACAGAGGTCCCAGCACTGATCCTTGCGGAACACCGCTAGCTACAGATCTCCATTCTGAAAAACACCCTTCCACCACTACTCGCTGCCTCCTATAACTAAGGTAAGAAGTCTCACAACACCAGGTTAAAGTCCAACAGGTTTATTTGGTAGCACAAGCCACTAGCTTTCAGAGCGCTGCCCCTTCATCAGGTGAGTGGGAGTTCTGTTCACAAACAGGGCATATAAAGACACAAACTCAATTTACAAAATTTGTAAATTGAGTTTGTCTTTATATGACCTGTTTATGATATGAACTCCCACTCACCTGATGAAGGAGAAGCACTCTGAAAGCTTGTGGCCTGTGCTACCAAATAAACCTGTTGGACTTTAACCTGGTGTTGTGAGACTTCTTACTGTGCTTACCCGAGTCCAACGCTGGCATCTCCACATAATCCTATAACCAAACCAGTTCTGTATCCATTTAGCCAGCCCATCCCGAATCCCATGTGATTTTAAGTTTTGAACCTGTCTGCCATGTGGAACCTTGTCAAACGTCTCACTAAAGTCCATACAAACTAAATCCACAGCCCTTCCTTCATCAATTATGTTTGTCACCTTTTCAAAAAAACTCAACCAAGTTGGTGAGACATGAACTTCCCCGTACAAAACCATGCTGCCTGTCACTAACTAGTCAATTTTCTTCCAAATATGCATATATCTTGTCCCTCAGTATCTTCTTCAAAAGCTTCCCCACCACTGCGCCAGGATCACCGGCCTATAATTTCCTGGATTATCCCTGCTTCCTTTCTTAAACAAGGGAACAACATTGGGTATTCTCCAGTCCTCTGGAACCTCGACAGTGGTCAAAGAAGATGTGAAGATATCTGTTAAGGCCCCAACTATTTCTCTCCTTGCCTCTTGCAGTAACCTGGGATGGATCCCATCTGGTCCCAGGGACTTATCTACCTTAATACAATTTAGGATACTCAACAATTCCTCCTTCGATATAGCGACATTCTCTAGAGCATTCACACATCTATCCCTGACCTCAACATCTGTCATGTCCTTCTCCTTGGTGAATACTGATGCAAAGTACTCATTAAGGATCTCACCCACTTCCTGTGGCTCTTGCATAACTTCCCTCCACTGTCCTTGAATGGACATACTCTTTTGCTTGCTACCTTCTTGCTCCGAATATATGCATAATCAACCTTGGGATTCTCTTTGACCCTTTTTGCTAAAGTAATTTCATGGCCCCTTTTAGCCCTCATAATTCCGTGTTTAAGTTCCTTCCTACTTTCACGATACTCCTCAAAAGCTTCGTCAGTTTTTTGATGCCTCGGCCTATCGTATGCTTCTTTTTTCCTTTTGACGAAGCTTATAATTTCCCTTGTCATCCATGGTTCCCAAATCCTGCTATTTCTATCCTTCATTTTTGTGGGGACATGCCTGTCCTGCACTTCAATCAACTGGCCTTTAAAAGCATCCTACATGCCAGACATGGATTTGCCCTCAAATAACCGCTCCCAATTCACATTCTCCAGTTCCTGTCTAATTTGCATGTAATTGGTCCTTGCCCAATTAAGCACCCCCATCCGAGCTCCATTCCTGTCCTTACTCATGACTACCCGAAATCTTATGGAATTATGGTCGCTGAGCCTAAAATGCTCCCACACTGAAACATCGATCACCTGGCCTGGCTCATTCCCCAAAACTAAGTCTAGTATGGCCCCCTTCCTGGTTGGATTGTCAACATACTGCATCAAAAAACCCTCCTGGATACATCTAGCAAATTGCTCTCCATCAGAGTCCCAGTCAACATGGGGGAAGTTAAAGTCACCCCCACAACTACCCTGCTTTTTTCACACCTTTTCACTATCTGACTACACAACTGCTCCTCTGCCCCCTGCGTGCTGTTGGGAGGAGTGGCTGAATGGTCTGCAGAGTTTTAACTTTTAATATGCTGGAAGATTTTCAATCAAACCAAAGCTGGTTTTTGGTTAAAGTTGTTTTTTCACTCTGCTGGGATTTCTTGTGGCCAGTGACCTGGAATTTGTCAAAGGGCAGAAGGTGTCAGATTTAACAGCTTGTCCTAGGCAGGGGAGAGTCCTGTACAGACATTTGGAGCCAGCGTTTCTCATCTGGGCATTGGAATGTAAACAATATGCACTTAAGGGACCCAGATATAATGAGGTCTGATGTGACTGGTAAAAGCTGCACAACAGGAGGTATTTGATTGACCGAATCGAATGATGCAATTTGGGTTTCTGATCAATTCATTGGCTGGCTGACAGAGAATCTTTTGGAAGCGAGTGGAGAATTGTGGATAAAGAGGCATGTGCAGCCTTTGTTTGCCAGCGATATCTCGAAGAGACCAAGCATCGCAAGAAGACCTGTACCCTGAACAATGCTTCAGTGAAGAAGAAGATAGATTCTGCAATGAGGATATTTCTTGGCCAAGGTTTTCCTAAACTCGGTAGTATCTATTTTCAGTTAAATAGTTAAAGTTGATGTTCAGTTAAAGTTAAAGTGCAGTTTAAGAGTTAAAGTTCAGTTGAAAGTTGATGTTCAGCTGGAGTTAAAGTTCAGTAAAGAATTAATGAGTTGCAACTGGGCGGCACGGTAGCACAGTGGTTAGCACTGCTGCTTCACAGCTCCAGGGACCTGGGTTTGATTCCTGGCTTGGGTCACTGTCTGTGTGGAATTTGCACATTCTCCTCGTGTCTGCGTGGGTTTCCTCCAGGTGCTCTGGTTTTCTCCCACAGTCCAAAGATGTGCGGGTTAGGTTGATTGGCCATGCTAAAATTGCCCCTTTGTGTCCTGAGGTGCGTAGGTTAGAGGGATTAGCGGGTAAATATGTAGGAATCTGGGGGTAGGGCCTGGGTGGGATTGTGGTCGGTGCAGACTCGATGGGCCAAATGGCCTCTTTCTGCACTGTAGGGTTTCTATGGTTTCTATGGTAACTGTTTATGTTTGAGTTGGTATTAGAAGTGTTCAATAAAGAAATAATTGAATTACTGTCCTTGTCTGTCTCATTAAACTGGAAGGTGTTTAAATTAAAGCTGTATAGTACACTCCCAACATTTTGAATTCACCGTTCTTTTTCCTGAGCCCCACCCATAATGCCTCACTACAAGATCCCTCCAATGTCTCCTCCCTCAACACAGCTGTAATCAGCTCTCTAATCAGCAATGCAACTCCCCCACCCCTTTTGTTTCCCCTTCTGCCCTGTCTAAAACAACAATATCCTGGAATGTTAAGCTGCCAGTCCTGTCCCTCTTTTAACCATGCCTCCGTAATTGCAATAACATAATTCCATGCAGCAGAATCATAGAATCCTACAGTGCAGAAGGAGGCCATTCAGCCCATCAAGTCTGCACCGACCACAGTCCCACCCAGGCCCTATCCCCATTACGCATTAATCCTAGCTAATACCCCTGACACTAAGGGGCAATTTTAACACAGCCAATCCACCTAACCTGCACAGCTGTGGACTGTGGGAGAAAACCAGAGCACCCCCATGCAGAGACAGGGAGAACGGGCAAACTCCACACAGACAGTGATCCAAGCCAGGAATCGAACCCGGGTCTCTGGCACTGTGAGCCAGCAGTGCTAACTACTGTGCCACCATGCTGCCCTTGTCTTCTGGGGAATAGAGGCTCTCTATTTATTTGTCTTACCTGTTATACTTTTTGCATTGAAATAAATGCACTCCAGACCTCCAGTCCTGCTGAGACCTGTGGCTTCCCTCTATCTGCTCTTACTCTGCGCTACGTTTATCTCCGTCTCACTTTTCCCCAGTCTCTACACTTACTGGCCTGCTGTTCTGGTTCCCATCTCCCTGCCACACTAGTTTAAACCCTCCTGAACAGCACTAGCAAACCTCCCGCCCAGGATATTGGTGCCCCTCCAGTTCAGGTGCTACCTGTCCTTCTTGTACAGGTTCCACCTTTCCCAGAAGACACCCCAATGATCCTATCTAAATTTCTCCATCCTACACTGGCTCTTTGGCAATGTGTTCAACTGCACTATCTCCCTGTTCCAACCCTCATGTCATTGAAGTGTTGACAGGCTATTGGTTTACTTTCAGTTTCCACTCTGTACAGACAACAGCTCTGACAATAAACTTCCAGTTGTTATTTTGAATCTACATGTGTAACTAATGTCTATTTAGTTTTGTTTAAAACTCTCAACACCCAACGTAGTTAAAACATTACAAACTCTGTTCTAGAGCCACAACTAGTCCTTTATTCAGACCAATAAGCAAAGGAGTTGATTTCTTGTCACACTTGAAGCCAACTTTTAATTTTTATTCCAAAGCAAAATGCTGCAGATGCTGGAAACCTGGAATGAAAACAGGAAACAACATGGGGGAGATGATGATATTATCGTTAGACTATTAATCCAGGAACTCAGTTAATGCTCTGGGGACCCGGGTTCGAATCTCATCACGGCAGATGGTGGAATTTGAATTCAATAAAAAATATCTGGAATTAAGAATCTACTGATGACCATGAAACCATTGTTGATTGTTGGAAAAACCCATCTGGTTCATTAATGCCTTTTAGGGAAGGAAACCTGCCATCCTTACCTGGTCTGGCCGACTTGTGACTCCAGAACCACAGCAATGTGGTTGACTCTCAACTGTCCTCGGGCAACTAGGGATGGGCAATAAATGCTGGCCAGCCAGCAACGCCCATGTCCCACAAATGAATTTTAAAAGACGGAAATACTCAGCAGGTCAGGCAGTGTTTGTGGAGAGAGAAATACAGTTGATGTTTCTAATTGATAACCTTTCATGAAATATTGAGTAGTTTTTGCAGGATGTTGGAGGCAGTTTTGGGGTCTAGCTGGATGGGAAAGTTCAAGAACATGAAGTTGGATCTGGGTGCTGACATTATCCCAACGTGATCCTGCCCTCTGCCAGCTTTCGCTGGAATGGTACACGATACACACTCCAAAGATGGTGACACAGTGGCTAGCACTGCTGCCTCACAACGCCAGGGTCCTGTGTTCAATTCCAGCCTTGGGTCACTGTCTGTGTGGAGTTTGCACATTCTCCCCATGTCTGTGTGGGTTTCCTCCGGGTGCTCTGCTTTCCTCCCACAGTTCAAATATGTGCAGATTAGGTTGATTGGCCATGCTCAATTGACCCTAGCGTCAGGGGATTAGCGGGGTAAATATGTGGGGTTACGCGGATAGGGCCTGGGTGGGATTGTGGTCGGTGCAGAATCGATGGGGCAAATGGCCTCCTTCTGCAATGTAGGGATTCTATGATTATCAAAGATCCTATTGTTAGGGACCAAGTCAGAAACCCCAAGGTATATTATGAAGTTAGTTTAGACCCCAACAATTTTCTATTTTGAGATTAATGTGAGGATGAGTGTTTCACTCCAGGTATGATTCTACTGACCCACTAGGAAGCTTTTATCAAAACAAACTTTATTCTAACGATACAGTTTAACTGTAGCAAAATGAATTTGTTTAACTTTTACCAATTGAAATGCTTAAGCATAACAAGGTACAATTCTTAACTGCTAATATATCTCTATTAGTTCCAATTTGCTCATAGACCTAAACTCCTTTCAAAAATCAGTTAGCAAACAACACAGGATTACATACTAGTACATGGGCTGCCAGTCTTCAAGCCTCTGGAGAGAGAGAGACCTATTTCTCCAGCAGGTCCCAAACAGCAGCCTCCACGGAGAGGGAGAGAACTCTTGCTTCGTGGAGATCTAAGCAGTTAACTGCCTACCTTTCTCTGTAGGCTTAGCTCCTCCCCTTCACATGACAGTCTCTGACAATCAACTTAATCAAACCCTACTCTGAAACCCCAGGGGAGCAAAACAAAAATAATCAAAACTGCATTAGCTCAGATTAAAATAGACACCCTATTATCTAGGATCAATTGTGCTCCTGCATTCTCAGCATGGAGTTGTCTGGTGCAGCCAGATTGGCACCAGGTAAATAGAGCTCACTTCTAAAGAAATATGATATAAATGCATTTCTTGGAGACATAGTATCATCACACCATCCTTCGAACAAGACATCAAGATGCAGCCTCATTTGCCTGTCCATGAGGTTCAGGATGTAAAATATCCCATAACATTGTTCAAAGAGTGGGAGATCTCCCGCCAACATATCTCAGTCAACAGCAGATGCAATGGGAGGTCATCTCATTTATGTCAATGGGATAATCCTCTGTGGGAATTCACTAACATTGTGGTGCTCTGATTGAGACAGCTCAAATGGCAATTATCGATGGACTTTCCTTCAACATGACCCTCCAAACCCATGATCTCTGCCACCTGGAAGGGGAAAGGCTGCAGGTGCATGAGAATGCCACCAGTTGAAAGTTCCCCCCCAAGCCACACCCCATCCTGAGCTGGAACTACATCATCGTTCTTCTACTGTTGTTGGATCAGAATTCTAGAACTCCCTTCCTCACAGCACTGTGGGTGTACCTACACAACATGGACTGCAGCAGTTCAGGAAGGCAGCTCACCACCTTCTCGAGGGCAATCAGGGATAGGCAATAGATGTTGGCCACATTCTATGAAAGAATAAATTTTGGAAGAAAGCTTTGATGTCCACTTTGATGTCATGAATAAAGAAAAAAAAATGTTGGATTTCTTCACAAGTCTATCTTAACAACAGTTAGTGACAGAGATCCAGAAGCCTTGAACAATTTGTGGACATTAGGATTTGATGAAATGTAAGAATCGTGCTCTAATTTGGATTGGAGCCAAAATTTAAATTAAGACACACAACTTCAGCTTTCTCCCCCACGTGGGTGTGCTGGCTGTTCATGCTGGGCCTTAAGAATATCTTCAAACTTTGTAAGTGCACCTCTTTGTCTGCTTGATTATTGTGCCATTGTTCATGCCAGCAATGCTGAATAAACCTTCTATATATATCATGAATATTTGGGTCTAAAAGTGCTTGTTTAATGGTCAAAACATTACATTTGAGTTATGGGCTCATGGCCTAGTTCTCTATGTGATATAATCTAGAAAACCCCTCGGGCTGCCAACTCTGGAAGGGGGTAACTAACAGTAATACAGAGATCACTGCTGGTCTATATCTATTCGTGGAAACATAGAAAATAGGAACAGGAGGAGGCCATTTGGCTCTTCAAGCCTGCTCTGCCATTCATTTTGATCATAGTTGATCATCCAACTCAATATCCTGATCCCGCCTTCCCCTCATATCCTATGATTCCCTTCACCTCAAGTGCTATATCTAACTGCTTCTTGAAAACAGCAAAATGGACTATTATTTAAATGGTTAAAAATTGCAGCATGCTGCTGTGCAGAGGGACCTGGGTGTCCTTGTGCATGAATCACAAAGTTGGTTTGCCGGTGCAGCAGGTAATTAAGGCAAATGGGATTTTGCCCTTCATTGCTAGAGAGATGAAGGTTAAAAACAGCGAGGTTATGTTGCAATGTATAGGGTGCTGATGAGGCAACACCTGGAGTGTGTGCAGTTTTGGTCTCTTTACCTGAGAAAGGATATACTGGCACTGGAGGGGGTGCAGAGGAGATTCACTGGGTTGATTCCCGATTTGAGACTCTGGCTTATGAAGAGAGACTAAGCGGATTAGGATCATACTCTTTGGTATTTCGAAGAATGAGGGGGGATCTTATTGAAACATATAAAATTATGAAGGGAATAGATAAGAAAGAAGCAAGGAAGTTGTTTTCACTGGTGGGTGAAACTAGAACTAGGGGGCATAGCCTCAAAATAAGGGGGAGCAGATTTAGGACTGAATTGAGGAGGAACTTCTTCACCCAAAGGGTTGTGAATCTGTGGAATTCCCTGCCCAGTGAAGCAATTGAGGCTACCTTGTTGGGTGATTTTAAGGCAACGATAGATTGATTTTTGAACCGTAAAGGAATTAAGGGCTATGGTGAGCGGGCGGGTAAGTGGAGCTGAGTCCACGAAAAGATCAGCCATGATCTTATTGAATGGCGGAGCAGGCTCGAGGGGCCAAATGGTCTACTCCTGCTCCTATTCTTATGTTCTTACGTACCATGTTGAAGGCAGTATAGAGATCAAAGAGGATATCGTTGGTAATGCTTAGGGAAGCTTTGCTTCTTGGGATGGGCCTCTGATTGAAATGTGGAGTTGCAAGAGAGATGTGCATGAATTTGAGAGGTGACAACACGTTCAGCAAGATAAGGGGTCGCACAACATCAAGTTTATTTGAAATCACAAGCTTTCGGAGCGCTGCTCCTTCATCAGGTGAAGTGGAGAGAGGCAGGCAGGTACAGAACATACAGGCAGAGTGACAATCGCTCGATACTCACAGGTAATCAAGAGTGTCAACATTTAAGCAACTTGGGAAGAAAGGATGATTGGAGATGGGGTGATAGTTTTCAAAATCAGAGCAAGCAAAACTTGCTTTTTAGGAGCAGAGGATGGGGGGGGGCTGGGGCGAGGGATGGGGGGGGAGGTGAATGGAGGGGCAGGGGTAGGGTGTGGGGGTGCATGGAGATGGCAGTTTTACAAGAGAGGGAGATGGTACCTGTGGAGAAGGAGCCATTTAGAATGGCAGCAAGCATAGGAATCAGGAAGGGAGCTGGGATGACCTGCAGTTAATGGGAATGGGATCAATGGAACAGAAGATAGGACTCATGGACAAGGACAGCGAGGGGAGAGAACGGGAGGAGATGGGAGAGACTCAGGAAGGAATCAGGGCTAGGATTTGGAGGAGTTGTAGCATGAAGCTTCTTTAATTGAAATTGTTCATCTGATGACCTTGTGGTGGTAAGAAAAAGTGTAAGTGAAGGCCAAACCAACAACTCCAGAACTTCTCTGAAAAGATAGACCCAAATGGCAAAGAGGGGAAATGTGTTACAGCTTGAAAAAGAAAGGGTAAATGGATAGATCAGTTATAATGAATGGATTTAGAGGATAGTGTTTGGGATGGACTGACAAGAATGATAACTGAGGCTGAGACTACCTATAAATCCAGAGACCGCTGGAGAAGCAGTTGATCAAAATGGCAGCAAGTGTTTAGAAAGTGGACTGTTTACTATGGGCGGGATTGTTCTCCCTCTCTGCGGCGTGTTTCACAGCGGCGGGAGGTGGTGTGCTGCTCGCTGGCATTGGGATCTTATGGTCCTGCCATTGTCAGTGGGGTTTCCCATTGAACGCATCTCTCACTACTGAAAAACCCATGGCAGGGGTGCACCATTGGCGGGATCTTGCGGTGAACGACAGCAAGATTTGGGTGTGTATAACTTAAATATGGTCCTGACCTGATGATCTGGAATGGTCTTCCCTGTCCTGGAACATTCCTAAATCCTTCTGAAATCAGCACAGTTTAATAATTTTAGTTGCAGGCTCGGTTCTATTTACTTTGCACAATTTGAAAGACTTTGACACACAAATTATTTCTTAAAACACTCTCTTGCATAGTGCACTGAGCACTGGAGTCCATTTACTGGGTTATTCATTCAGTCAATTACATGGGTAAGATGGGTATAGAGGGATACGGGCCAAACGCGGGGCAATTGGGACTAGTTAGTGGTTAAGCAAAAAGGACGGCATGGACAAGTTGGGCCAAAGGGCCCATTTTCCATGCTGTAAATCTCTGACTCTACTGTTTGGTGTTAGCATTCAGAATGGAGCTTGTTGCGCCCCACGTGGCCTGAGCTCCCCCCCAACAAGTGTTGGTGTGAAGCCTGAGTATGACTTGCTGACGTGTTTGAGATGGAGGAGGCATCGATGCATGACTCCATTTCATTCTAAATATTTGACCAACACCCTCAGCTGCCATAAGTTCCACAATGTTTCACCACCCGGACGTACGTTGGGGATTTTAAAGTGTTTTCTATTAGATGTCGCTTCTTATAAAGATATTAAAGCTGTTTTTCTCTTTGCAGCAGAGGTCAGTTTGCTTCTCCCCCTTAGCTCCTTTGCTTCGGAACTGAGTTTCTGCCAAGTCACTGAAATGGAATCCAGGCATGAAGATAAAAGCTCACTTGGAGTAAATTACATAAACCACACAGCAATAAGATCCCCCACCCACTCCCGCTGCTTGTAAAAATATTAATATCTTGAAACAATGTTGAACAGAATATATTTTTGTGATAACCCCCATGATCTGCATGGGGAATCATTAATTGACCTCCCAGTTGGGCTTGTTGAATATCAGCTCCCTGAGGATTGGTAATTAGACAACCAGGTGCAGCTCATATACCGAGCCCTGTTTAAAGCAAGACCCTGAGAGGGTCCATTGAACTTTTAGTCCCGGTTGGGACCTCTTGTGTTCATCACAGGCTTGTGATTATTTTTTGTTTTTATTTGTGCAATAAAAGCACAGTTCTTTCACAGCCGACTCCTGGAGTTGTTATAGTTTCTAAATTACTAGAGAATTACTCCTGCATATAAGTGCTGTCGCAGTATTTTTGTGTTCTTGCCTTCCCTTCAGGAATTGTTTGATTAGCGGATCCGGTAAGTTGTGGAGCCGTACAGATCAAGCAATCCCAGGTCTTTGCTGAGTTAGCTGACCCCCAACGTGGATGTCATTAAGTGTTCTACAATTTGCCTCAGCATCTCTGTGGGGTTGGGCAGAAGAATATCAGCCAGGGCTCACATCCTTGAAGGATAATTTGACAATCTCTGCCAGAAGTGGTTGCGTGGGCAATTCTATTGGGTGAGAATAGAATTGAGGTCAACAGATCTGCTCCCTCGTAATTATGTAGCCTGCTGGCGACCAGGGTGGAAGCTGGCTACTGCCAGTGGAGAACACTTAATACTCATAAAACAGCTTCTCGTAACCCCATTCAGAAAGAGGGAAATTGGCAGAGGAAATGAACAAGTAAATGACATTTATAAGTTGCTAAATGAAGAAGAAATGAAGCTTTTCTAATGTTCACTCCAATTTATTTATTCAGTGGAGCTTTTTGTTAAGTGCTGAGTTCAGAAGCACAAAATACACACATTCAAACTTAGGCATCGGAGAAAAATTGTAAGCTTACGGACACAGAAGCAAGAAACTCTGACCAACACATTGCAAAATGCCTTTCAGGAATATCAGCATGACATCAATAGCAAGGAAGTGTGTCATGTCATTCAGAAAATGCTGGAAAATCTCAGCGGGTCTGACATAATAGAGCCAATGTTTCACCCAAAATGTTGGCTCTATTCTCTCATCCACGGATGCTGTCAGGCCTGCTGAGATTTTCCAGCATTTTGTTTTTTTGTTTCAGATGCCAGCATCTGCAGTGTTTTGCTTTTGTCATGTCATCCAGTCTTAGTTTCACTTTTGCTTCGAGCAGAGCACACACGCACTGCTCTGGTATCTTCAAGCTTTATACCCACGTATAACTGTTCTCATTTGTCCAGTCGTAATAAATGAACATGTAATGTGTTTACCCAATCCCTTATGAGAGATTGGAGCCTTGTGTCTTGTTCAGTAAACAAGTCCAAGCTACATTGTTACAATGACACACCACTGAATACATACCCTCTGTTCTATCTCAGGAATACACTTTTAAAGTTGGGTTCCGACGTTAAAAGAAAACTCTTGTGACATTTTGCTATTTCTCCGTACACCGAATTTGTGGATTCTTCCAGAGTTCAGCCAGCTAAGACATGATCTACAGTAAGGCTTAATGATGCAGTTTGGTCAGCGGCAAGTTAGCACAGAGTGGGCACTGGGGATAGATGTTTTTATCGAGGCGAAGGTGAGCAAAGAGATCGGAATTCTTCAAGAGTGCATTGAAAAACATTGAAAGTTGAAGTAAAATAAACTATTGTCAGGGATAATGTTTTTCTTCTTTTTTTTCCCAGGGCATGGTGTAAAAGCTGTTAGCTTTTGGAATGTGGAGAGAACATCATTGGTAGGCCTGGAACTTCCATTGGGTATGAACTGAGGCAATTCACTGCTTGTTTTATTTAACAGGAAACTAGTGAAAGAGTTGTGTGAGCAGCAGCTGAGAGGATTACTCTCACTGTGGAGGATTGTGAGCTTGAGGTAGCTCGTGAGTAGTTTTTAGCACTATTTGTAGGCCTGGATGAGCCAGACTTCTCCTTGTCAATGAAGCTTCCTAATCTTCTAGCTTCTCAGACTTTATACAGTTCCAAACTCAAAATGGCTGCTATCCAAAAATGTTGATTCCTGGTTTTTATTTTCGATTTGATTTGATTTATTTTTGTCACATGTATTAGTGTACAGTGAAAAGTATTGTTTCTTGCACGCTATATAGATAAAGCATACCATTCATAGAGAAGAAAAGGAGCAGAATGTAGTGTTACAGTCATGGTTAGGGTGTAGAGAAAGATCAATTTATTGTGAGGTAGGCCCATTCAAAAGTCCGATGGCAGCAGGGAAGAAGCTGTTCTGGAGTCAATTGGTACGTGACCTTATATTTGTATCTTTTTTCCGATGGAAGAAGGTGGAAGAGAGTATGTCCGAGGTGCATGGGGTCCTTGATTATGCTGGCTGCTTTTCCGAAGCAGCGGGAAGTGTAGACAGAGTCAATGGATGGGAGGCTGGTTTACGTGATGGACTGGGCTTCGTTCATGATGACCCTTTGTAGTTCCTTGTGGTCTTGGGCAGAACAGGAGCCATACCAAGCTGTGATACAACCAGAAGGAATGCTTTCGATGGTACATCTGTAAACGTTGGTGAGAGTTATAGCTGACATGCCAAATTTCCTTAGTCTTCTGAGAAAGGAGAGGTGTTGGTGGGGCTTTCTTAACTATAGTGTCGGCAAGGGGGGACCAAGGCAGGTTGTTTGTGATCTGGACACCTACAAACTTGAAGCTCTCAACCCTTGCTACTTCTTCTCCATTGATGTAGACAGGGGCATGTTCTCCACTACGCTTCCTGAAGTCGATGACAATCTCCTTCATTTTGTTGACATTGAGGGAGAGATTATTATCGTCACAACAGTTCACCAGATTCTCTATCTCATTCCATACTTCCATACTAGATTGTGGGTTAGCCCAGCTCTTGGGGGCAGGGCAGAGTCCCATCCATTGGGCGGAATTCCCCAGCCCCTCTCATCACCAGGATCTTCAGATCCTGCCAAAGTTGACTCTTGCTGCGAGTTCCCTGATGGCAGCACGGGTGAGGAATGTAAATCGCCATTGACTTCAAAGGGACTGGAAGACCCTGCCAGCTGCCATAGGAGGACACACTGTGGCAGGGGGCCTGGAGAATTCCACCCATTGGCCAAAATCGTCCATTCTTGTTCGCGGCTGGGATTTTCCAGTGCCGGTGAAAGTGAATGGAGTTTTGGCTGAGATGCCAAATTCTCCGTTCTCCCTCACAATGGGTCCCACCACGAATGAAGCCGGAGAGTCCGGCCCATTGTCTTTCAGCTGAGGTAATTAACCTTTCAATTGTCTCAGACATTGACTCAAATGCCTCCAATTGTTCCAGGCTCGGTGAGACGGGGAAGAGCTACTTACGCCTCCTTGGAAGTAATTGTTAATGAGTTTCTGTTCACCCTTGTGGAAATGTGCATTTAATTTCAAATCTGGATATCTCTATCTACAGTAAAATGTGGATAAAAATGAGGTTATCCACTTTGGTAGCAATAATAGGGAGACAGATTATTATTTGAATGGGTGTAAATTAAGAGAGGTGGATACGTAGCGAAACCTTACAACCTATAAAAAATATTTGGATGAGCGCTTGAAACATCAGAACATTCAAACTCACAGCCCCACAGAGAGACCTTGGTGTCCTCGTGCATCAGTCACTGAAAGTAAGTGTGCAGATACAACAGGCATTAAAGAAAGCAAATAATATGTTAGCCTTCATAGCGAGAGGATTTGAGTATAGGAATAGGGATATTTTACTGCAATTGTACAGGGCGTTGGTGAGGCCACATCTGGAGTATTGTGTGCAGTTTTGGTGTCCTTATCTGAGGAAAGATGCCCTTGCTATAGAAGGGGTGCAGCAAAAGTTTACCAGTCTGATTCCTAGGATGGCAGGTCTGTCATATGAGGAGAGACTATGTCGGTTAGGATTATACTCACTGGAGTTTAGAAGAGTGAGAGGGGATCTCATAGAAACGTATAAAGTTCTACTGGGGTTAGACAGGGTAACTTCAGAAAGAATGTTCCCGATGGTTGGGGAGTCCAGAACTAGGGGTCATAGTTTGGGGAGAGAACGTGCAAACTCCACGCAGACAGTCACCCAAGCTGGGAATCGAACCCAGGTCCCTGGCGCTGTGAGGCAGCAGTGCTAACCACTGTGCCACTGTGCCGCCCAAAAAGATTCCAGTTTGACCCTCTGCCCTGGCTATTTTTCTCAGGGAATGATCTCTTGTGAAAGCAATTCTAATTGAATTCTCCACTTGCTTTAGTTTAGCTTATTTTCAATTTCTGTCCTTTCTTTCTGAACAAAGAAACACACCTTTCTTAACTGGTCAAGTTCCTTCATAAATAATAAAAAAACAGCTCCTATCAAGTATCTGCTTCTGAAGGTGGAAGAATCACAGCTCAGTCGTTTGATAACAATTCTGACAATAATCGCGCAGCCCTTTGATAATCCCAGCACACCGTGCTCCCATAAGGGGTCACAAGACACCTGCTGCCCCTCCACAAATGCACAGACAGATAACATCATATTCTTGTGGCTATTGTGACTGAAAAATAAAGATATAAGCTTCTGTCTTGAAATGGAACAAGAATATTGTGGTACAAGTGTATACTTGTTACCTGCATCCTTTTTGTAATTGATGTAGGGGCGGCACGGTGGCACAGTGGTTAGCACTGCTGCCTCACAGCGCCAGGGACCCGGGTTCAATTCCAGCCTCAGGTCATTGTCTGTGCGGAGTTTTCACTTTCTGTGTCTGTGTGGATTTCCTCCGGGTGCTGATTGACGGGTAAGGTCATATGACTGGGTGCAGCTAGGCTTACACAGAGAACTCAAGCTCAGTCTATTTTGGAATTTTTAGAGAGAAGTTGCTTTTTCTGCATGTCTTGCTCTGTTTGTAGTGGAGACTGGGATACGCCAAGAAAAAAGCCTTCTCCCCTGAGATTCTGCTGTCTGCGGTGTGGAAATTTCTCTGGAAGTGCTACACGAGAATTAGAAGAGAAATGTATGTTTCGATCACTCTCCAGAAGTGTCAAAAGGCTGGAAATCTAGTATCTACGTAAGCATCTTTTGGTTTCTGTGCTAACTGGTTCAAAAGAAGGGATTCATGTGTGTGGGGGATACTGCTAAATTAGAACAACAGAGATAGCTAGCTGTCAGGTTTAAGTATTATAATTGGTAAAAGTTATGCTAATTCTTTTTGTTTTATTCGAACTGTGTTGTTAAATAAAGTTTGTTTTGGGAAAAGCTTCCTAATAGATCACTTGAATCATATCTGAGGTGAAACACCTTATACTCGCCAATGCCAAAATCAAATGTTAGGGTCTAGGCTAACTTTATAAAATACCTTGTAGTTTCTGATCTGATCCTGAACACAGTCAGTGGCTGGAACAGTGAAGTGTGGGTTCATTTTTTTTTAACCAAAATTTATTTATTAGTGTCACAAGTAAGCTTACAGTAACATTGCAATGAAGTCACTGTGAATATCCCCTAGTTGCCACATTCTGGCACCTGTTCGGGTACACTGAGGGAGAATTTAGCATGGCCAATGCACTTAACCAGCACGTCTTTCGGACTGTGGGAGGAAACCAGATGTTACAGTTTCGGGACGAGCGAGGCAGTAACATCCTGCCCAGTGTGGCTTGTGCACCATGGACACCACGCGTAAAATACTTAAATGACCAACAATTCTCTAAACGTTTCCACAGTAATCTTTGTTTGGCATTTCAAGTGACAAAAGCTAGGAACCTGGAAAAATTGAACTCGCTAACAAATATGTAAATGCGAAACAAAACATCCACTTTTCGAAGCACATTAAAGGGCTCAGTGGTTGAAGAAAAATTGCACTGTATCAAACTGTTTGATCTTATTGATTGCTCTCAGAAGCCAACGCTATACTTGCTATTATAGAATGGTTATATATTGAAATGTGCTACACAGAATGTCTAATCCCGGTGCCACTTAATGGAAGCGGCTGTTCGAGGAGTCTATGGCACTCCATTAATCAGCACAACTGGCCAGCCACCAGATACCAATGTGTTGTGACTCTATTTGATGCTAATACGTTTTGAGATAATACAGAGCCCAATGTCCTGTTTGAGTGAGGATTTTGAATAATTCACTTGATTTGCATTAAAACGACCTCACGTACTGTTTTGAGCTACTTTGCAATGGAAATTGCACAGGTGTCAACAACAACGAAAGTAGCGAGGGGCATCAGTATGATGAAAACAGTTAATAGATCAGAGAAAAGCTCAGGGGCTGAGAATAGAACTTGGGGGGGAAAAAGAAACAGGCAATTGGCAAACAATGGTGTGGAATAACAATGCGGGACAACGGCACGGGACAACAGCACGAGACGATGCTGCAGGATGACTATGCGGGACGACGGCGCGGAACATCCGAAATGTTGGTCAACAGGGTACAAGAGAAACATATTCTGCAAAAGGAAACAATTAACCAAACACCAGTGGAACTGGAACTCCATGGGCTGAGTTTTCCTGTCCCGCCCGCCGCAGGAATCATAGCGGGCGGAACACAGACCATGCAAATGTCTGTTGACCTCGGGCAGAATTTTCCAGTCTTGGGGCGAGCGCAGCCGGAAAATCCCGCCCCATGAATACACAATGGAACAATTGAGGGTTCGGAATGAGGTATTCATTAAGCACATGGACAGCAGAGGAAGGCACGAGAAGAGAGAATGCGAAGAGATTAGGGGAGAAGTCAAACAAAACTATTAGCAAGGCAAAGAGGAACGCTGTAATTAAATTACCAAGGAGCATGAAACAGATTGGTTCAACATTTTCCAGGCACATCAATTAAATAAGGAAGGCTGTGATGGGAATTGGACTATTAAGGACCAACACAGGCAGCAACAGAGAGGTAGCAGAAATATGAAATAATTGATTAGCTATGGTATTAGCCAAAGAGCTAGAACAGGTTGTCTTGACATTGAATGATGAGATGAGCACTAAGATAAGCACATTAGAAATATAGAAAGGATGTGTTGAATAAATTAAACCAACTCATAAGAGGATAAAACTCTTGGTCTGGATGAATTGCATCCATTTTGTTTTAAATTTAAGGAAGAGATGGTAAAAACAATACCACACATAATAATTCCTTAGAGAAAGATGGAGTGCCAGAGGACTGGTAAATAACTCATATCTTCCTAAGGACAGAACACATCCAAGAAATTATAGCCCACCCGACTTAACTTTGGTGGTAGGAGAGATAATGGAATGGAGAAAATAGAAGGACATTTGGAAATGAGAAGTATAATAATGAATAGCCAGCAAAGGGGAGAATCTTGCTTCACCAACGTTAGTGTCACAAGTAGGCTTACATTAACACAGCAGTGAAGTTACCGCGACAATTCCTTAGTCGTCACACTCGCCCACGGGGTGGCACAGTGGTTAGCACTGCTGCCTCACAGCTCTGGGGACCCAGGTTCAATTCCGGCCTTGGGTCACTGTCCATGTGGAGTCTGCACGTTCTCCCCGTGTCTACGTGGGTTTCCCCCGGGTGCTCCGGTTTCTTCCCACAGTCCAAAGTTAGTTTGATTGGCCATGCTAAATTGCCCCTTAGCATCTAAGGTGCATAGGTTAGGGCGATTTAAGTGGGGTAAATATATGGGTTTACATGGATAGGTCTGGGTGAGATGCTCCGTGGGAGAGTCGGTGCAGACTTGATGGGCCAAATAGCCTGCTTCTGCGCTGTATGGATTCTATGATTCACTCCGGCATTGGGTAGACTGAGGGAGAATTTAGCATGGCCAATGAACCTAACCAGCACTGTGGGAGGAAACCGGAGCACCCGGAGGAAACCTATGCAGACACGGGGAGAACGTGCAGATACCACACAGACTGTGACCCGTGGCTGGAATTGAACGCGGGTCCCTGGCGCTGTGAGGCAGCAGTGCTAACCGCTGTGCCACCATAATTCTCTGGCCAGCGGGATTTTCTCCTGCTGCTGCAGTGAATGGAGATTTGGCTGAACGCCAGATTCTCTGTCCTCACTTGGAGTGGTTGCGGGATGTGAATGGCCGGGAAATGCCAGCCTTTATTTTTTTTCCTTTCCGAGTCCAGGAATACGGAACCCAAACATAGCACCTTAACTGCAGAGCAGCTGAGCTAACCCAGAGATAAAGGACAATCAAAGCTGGGACCTTCCTGTGTGTGTGGTTCAGGACCATGCCAGCTGCTGACTTGATCTAATAAATCATCAAGCAAAATATTAGATGCTGCATTCTATGTATTTAACTGTTATGAAGGGGAGTAAATTGCTAGCCAGCTGTTCCTTATAAAAAAGCTGACTCATAATAAAAGCAAATATTTGGTATATTTACAGATCGCCTGTCATTTTGCACTTTGAACGGTACAACATGGTCTCTCTAATCTATCTCTATCCTACTCTGTGCCGATGTCTTAATTTTCACCAAATCCCATTCATCCATTATCCCATTCTTCGCTGGCCTCCCTTTTCTGGTTATACGCATCACCTCGGATTTTGCTCCCTCGTTTCCAAAAACCTTCCATGGCTTCACCTCTCCCCATCTTTATCATCTCCTTTGACCCCTCAACCCATGTCGATCCCTGCACCTCTCCAATTCTTGCTCAGTTTTGATTTTAGCTGTTCCACCACGGTCAGCCAGGCCTTCAGCTGCCGAGGCCCAAAGTTCTGGAACTCGCTCCCGAAATCTCTGTTTCTCTCCCTCCCTGTGCTCCTTTTTGATGTTTCTTAAAGTTCACCTTTTTTTTAACAGACCTTTCACCACCCGGCCTGGCATTTGGTTTCTCAGTTTGTGTTGCTGGAAAATGGTCCTGTGAAGCAGCTTGGGACATTTCAGTTTGCTGAAGTTGCTTCAGGAATATAAGTTGCTGTCGTTGCTTCCTCTTATCCTCCTTTCTGCTTCTGTCTCACTCTTTCTCTTTGGTTCCATCGCTCCCCAATATTTCTCTTGCATTCTCTCTTCATCTGCTTCCTGGATGGCTGAATTGTTGTATCATAGAATCACAGAAACCCTACAGTACAGAAAGAGGCCATTCGGCCCATCGAGTCTGCACCGACCTCAATCCCACCCAGGCCCTACCCCCAGATTCCTACATATTTACCCACTAATCCCTCTAACCTACGCATCTCAGGACACTAAGGGCAATTTTAGCATGGCCAATCAACCTAACCCGCACATCTTTGGACTGTGGGAGGAAACCAGAGCACCTGGAGGAAACCCACGCAGACGTGAGGAGAATGTGCAAACTCCACACAGACAGTGACCCAAGCCGGGAATCGAACCCAGGTCCCTGGAGCTGTGAAGCAACAGTGCTAACCACTGTGCTACCGTGCCGCCCATAGCCTGAATCAGAAGTCCCACTCCAGACACCTGAGCACAAAATCAAGGCTGTTGCTTCAGTGCAATTCTTGAGGGTGTGCTGCATTGTTGGAGGTGCTGTTTTTTAAATTAGATTGCAGCGGACCCTCCGGCAGCAGGTGGTGATGTTGGAGGAGAGCATTGAGCAGGGTGATGCACCATCAATCAAGCAAAGACTAGTTTGTATGCAAGAACAAATAGGCTTTTATTAGCAAAAGACTTGGAGCACACCCATGCCGATGAACTGAGGCAGGGGGGTGGGGAGCAGTCACCTTTATACCTGGACCGGGGGGGGCAGGAGTCTCGGGTAGGGCTGGCAGGGATGTGTCCAGGCATGTCACATATACAGGTAATAAGCTAACAGTGGTTTACCACACAGGGTCAGCCCCTCTCTGCACCCTCCTTGCAGACAGCGGTCTCTTTGACAACCTGAGAGCCAGAGGTCTTGAGGTGAGGGAGTGAGAAGCAGCCAGAACAAAGCCGGGAATTGTGAGTGGCAGTGTGGCAGGAGCCGAGGGCAGCTTGAAGTCACTGAGGATGGCTAAGAAACCAGGAAGGGAATTGGAAACCTAGTTAAACCGACATGGCAGTACCCCTGAATCTGAGAAGCCTCATGAGCGAACGAGAGAGAGAGAGAACAGGACTGCAGCCAAGAGCTGGGCAGTAGAACAAGCCTGTTGAGTGACTGTGTTCAGGCTTTAAATAAGACAAGATGTCTTCCAATCATTGTTATAATGTAACCAATGTAACATGCTGTGAGGGCCAGCTGACCAACTGACCCAGTAGACAATGTAACCAATGGCAAAGTGATGTGGTGGTCAGCTGACCCGGTATAAATAGAAAGCAGATGGGATTGTGGGAAGTTTGGCCCAGGGTGTGGCCTGAGTTTTGGTGTAATGTGGTTTCTTTATTAAGGCTTTTTCTTTGATTTATTTTGTGAAGTTAGATCTTTTACTGCTCGCAACTGAAGTATCCTTACTGCCGACTGAACAATCATAGAATCCCTACAGTTCAGAAGGAGGTCATTTGGCCCATCGAGCCTGCACCGACAGCAATCCCACCCAGGCCCAATCCCCATAACTTCACATATTTACCCTTCGAAGCAGCGATTTAGCACAGCCAATCAACTTCACCTGCACATTTTGGAGCATTGACAGTGAATATTCTCTGTAAATAGTTGGTTTCTTGGAGTTCAGCTTTCTGTTGAGGCTTGATATCGTTTCGATGCCAATGGAATTATCAGATGTTTTTTCATAGTCTTTGTGTAGTTCTTGAGCTTAAATTGCACCTCCCAAGATGCTGATGTGAAACCCACTTGGGTGGCTGTAAAGGATTTCACGGCGCTAGGGGAGTATTTCTGAATATTTTTTATCCCTCATTAAATATTGATGTCCATAAATTAGCTGCCATGTTTCTCAAACTTCAGAGATATAGATCGCGATTCTCCCATTGCAACCTACAACTTTTCTGTCGGGTTGCGGTGGGAGACGCGCGTCTCCAGCCTTGAACAGGGATTTGCGCATGCGCCGGAACGCTTGCGCATTTCGCAGAGCCGGAGAATGAAGGGGGGGGCAATTGGGGCCCCCCAGGGGGTCAGGTGGTGGGGGGTGCTGCCCCCTGGGCATGGGCACCCTGGCAGTGCCAGCCTGTGCCCCCTGGCACTGCCCAAGGGCCAAAGTGTCAATGCCCAGGGGACACCTTGGCACTGACCATCGGGCAGTGCCAAGGGGGCGGGGTCTACTGTGAACAGGGCCTAGGGATGATTGGTGGGGTTGGGGTGTCCTGCTGCCACTCTGCATGGAGATTGGTCTGGGATGGAGGGAGGGCAGCGATTGGCGGGAGGGGTGGTCTGCTGGTGGGCGGGGGGGGGGGAGCTGACCCCTGGGAGGGGCCAGACCCCTGGGAGGGGTCAGCGTAGGGGGGGGGTCAGCCGGGGTGACAGGGGGGTGGGGGAATCGCCACTGCTGGGTGCGAAGGGCTGGACATTGGGGTGCTCCGGGACGGGGGGGGGTTGGGGGTGTTCAGAGTTGGCCTGGGAATTGCTGTGGGGGCCATGATCGGGCCCTGGGGAGGAGCTGGAGGGACAGCACTGCGGGGGTTCCGGGCTGGCCATTGATCGAGCTGGCCAGCAAGCGGGGAGACTGACAGAACGGAACCACTGCACATGTGCAGAGTTCCAGAACTGTCTGACTCCGCCCCCCCATGATTTAATGAGATTCACAATTGGGACCTCTGCTGTGCAGAGTGTGGAGATTCAAGTGAGAAGCTGAACTGACAGAACAGTCGGGATTTAGGACAGTTTTCCCGCCAACTCAACACTTTTGGGAAAAGCGCGGCCATAGTTTGCCCTGAGAGCCATCAGAGAACATTAAGGGGCAGTGGGCAGCTTTAGCTGTTGTCTGGACATCCTGTACAGGAGCCCGACAAGCAGATGGGATAGAAATAGAGTCAGGAGCAGGGAATTCCCACCTCATTGTAATGGTTCTGTGCTGCCCTATGCCTCCTGCGTGTCAAGGCCAACTCCCACCCCAAAGAAATCCCCGTGATCCCTGGTGCAGCATTGCAGCAGTTGCAACCCAATCCCCACAGACCCAGCATCTTCCAGACCTAGTCCCCCCACTGGCCCAGATCCAGCTCCCCCCGCCCACCCCCCGTCCACAGAGCAAGTGCCCTGCAATCCAAGCCAATCCCAGAGTCAACTCTCCCCAGACACAGCATCCCACAGCCCCAGCCCCCCGCAGACCCCAGCTCTCCCCAAACCCAGCCCCTCCCACAGACTGGGGCCCCTCCCACAGACTGGGGCCCCTCCCACAGACTGGGGCCCCTCCCACAGACTGGGGCCCTGACCCCAGACTGGGGCCCCGCCCCCAAACTGGGGCCCCGCCCCCAGACTGGGGCCCCTCCCACAGACTGGGGCCCTGCCCCCAGACTGGGGCCCCTCCCACAGACCGGGGCCCCTCCCACAGACTGGGGCCCCTCCCACAGACTGGGGCCCTGCCCCCAGACTGGGGCCCCGCCCCCAAACTGGGCTCCCGCCCCCAGACTGAGCCTTGGCTTAGACTGAGCCCCCTCCAGATCGAGCCCCCGAGACCCCCCAGTGCCACAGATTCTTCCTCCGGAATGCTGAGCGCGAGGATCAGAGAAAGAGAGCCTGTGGCAGAGCAAGTTAAACCTGATCGATCTTTTCAAGCATTCATCTTATCAACTTAAACACAGAACCCAGTAATACCTTGCAACAAAGTACCAAGTGTAAAGTTACTAATAATTGGGGAACTCTCTGTCATTTGTTTTGCACTCAAGTTGTGACATTAATTCCAGGAACGCAGCATAAGCAGCATCAAGCAATCCTCAGGTAAACGAGAGGCAGACCAAAGGTTGCTTCTCTGCATAGTGCAAATTTGGCTCCGTTGGTATGACTCTATCCTCTGAGTTGGACAGTTACGGGTTTGAGTCCCATTATAGAGCTAAGTGGAGTCTTCAATGCAGCTCTGGGAGATTGCCACATTTCTGGCAGTGCAGCCTAATGCCTGGCTCAGATGGATGCACAAGATCTGGGCCGAGATCTCGGGACATGGCGCCCAACATGCAATCAAAATTTGTTGGCGGGGGAATAGTCTTCAGTTCACATTTCTGTTTAAAATACTTTGCATAATCACAAATGCAATATTTCCCATGAGCCATGGGCAGCACGGTGACACAGTGGTTAGCACCGCTGCCTCACAGCGCCAGGGACCCGGGTTCGATTCCCAGCTCGGGTCGCTGCCCATGCGGAGTTTGCACATTCTCCCCGTGCCTGCGTGGGTTTCCTCCGGGTGCTCTGGTTTCCTCCCACGCTCCAAAGATGTGCGGGTTAGGTTGATTCGCCATGGTAAATTGTCCCTTAGTGTCAGGGGGACTAGCTAGCGTTAATACATGGGGTTATGGGGATAGGGCCTGGGCAGGGATTGTGGCCGGTGCAGACTCAATGGGCCGAATGGCCTCCTTCTGCACTGCAGGATTCTATGAATGCCCTCCTCACTGGTTTTTTATGGATTTTTCTTTCAACAAAGAACAAAGAACAATACAGCAGGAACAGGCCCTTCGGCCCTCCAAGCCCGCGCCGCTCCCTGGTCCAAACTAGACCATTCTTTTGTATCCCTCCATTCCCACTCCGTTCATATGGCTGTCTAGATAAGTCTTAAACGTTCCCAGTGTGTCCGCCTCCACCACCTTGCCTAGCAGCGCATTCCAGGCCCCCACCACCCTCTGTGCAAAATATGTCCGTCTGATATCTGTGTTAAACCTCCCCCCCTTCACCTTGAACCTATGACCCCTCGTGAACGTCACCACCGACCTGGGGAAAAGCTTCCCACCGTTCACCCTATCTATGCCTTTCATAATTTTATACACCTCTATTAAGTCTCCCCTCATCCTCCGTCTTTCCAGGGAGAACAACCCCAGTTTACCCAATCTCTCCTCATAACTAAGCCCCTCCATACCAGGTAACATCCTGGTAAACCTCCTCTGTACTCTCTCCAAAGCCTCCATGTCCTTCTGGTAGTGTGGCGACCAGAACTGGACGCAGTATTCCAGATGCGGCCGAACCAACGTTCTATACATCTGCAACATCAGACCCCAACTTTTATACTCTATGCCCCGTCCTATAAAGGCAAGCATGCCATATGCCTTCTTCACCACCTTCTCCACCTGTGACGTCACTTTCAAGGATCTGTGGACTTGCACACCCAGGTCCCTCTGCGTATCTACACCCTTTATGGTTCTGCCATTTATCATATAGCTCCTCCCTACATTATTTCTACCAAAATGCATCACTTCGCATTTATCAGGATTGAACTCCATCTGCCATTTCTTTGCCCAAATTTCCAGCCTATCTATACCCTTCTGTAGCTTCTGACAATGCTCCTCACTATCTGCAAGTCCTGCCAATTTTGTGTCGTCCGCAAACTTACTGATCACCCCAGTTACACCTTCTTCCAGATCATTTATATAAATCACAAACAGCAGAGGTCCCAATACAGGGCCCTGCGGAACACCACTAGTCACAGGCCTCCAGCCGGTAAAAGACCCTTCCACTACCACCCTCTGTCTTCTGTGACCAAGCCAGTTCTCCACCCATCTAGCCACCTCCCCCTTTATCCCGACTATACGAAGAAAATTGCTTGACCAGATTGCCATTCTTAAATATATCCAGTTTTATTAATATAGCTTTCTTCTATTGTTCATTTTCCTCCACCTCCCTGTCCCCTTGCCCTTCCCCCCTGTCTGGGGGTGGCACAGTGGTTAGCACTGCTGCCTCACAGTGCCAGGGACCAGGGTTCGATTCTTGGCTTGGGTCACTGTCTGTGTGGAGTCTGTACGTTCTCCCCGTGTCTGTGTGGGTTTCCTCCGGATTCTCCGGTTTCCTCCCACAGTCTGAAAGGCATGCTGGTTAGGTGCATTGGCCATGCTAAATTCTCTCTGTGTACTCAAACAGGTGCTGGAGTGTGGCGATTAGGGGATTTTCACAGTAACTTCATTGCAGTGTTAATGTAAGCCTACTTGTGACTGTTAAATAAACTGTAAAACTGTCGGTGCACACTCCCTCATCCCTGAAGCACCCCTTGTGCTCGTCAGCCCCAACCCATCTCACACCCATCCCAGGTTGGTCAAAATGGAGGATGTATGAGCCTCGCAGCATGGTGTTGTCCATAAAGCCAAGCTCGGCATGGAGTGGAGGACATGAACCGATCTGCCCCAGCAGAATGACGTTCGGCACAACAGGAGCGGTGCAGTTTACGACTAAGTGTGCTGGACTTAACCGCAAAGTCTTGTGCTAACTGTGGTCCGCCTTGTGTGGGCCACTCTTTCTCAAACGGGCCGACGTAATTTCCCATTGGCGTGGAGTGAAATTACAAGGCCTGATGGGATTCTGACGAGCAGCTGTTGTTATGGGCATTTGTGATATGAATATGGTGTTTACGCCACTAGGCAGTGGGAAAACCAACCCACTATTAACCTGAGAATTTCATGCGTTTTTACTTCGGCAAGTTTCTATCTTTCTGGGACACGCTAGATTCTTCACTTCTACCCGTTGCCAAACCTGCTATAGGCAGGATAGGAAAATCTAGCCCAATGTTTTTGACCCCCCTGAAGACATACAGCCAAATAACCCTTTCTCAGTTCCATCCTTCTCTGATCAAGAGGCTTAGAATACTAATGCGAGTAACCCACCTCCTGACTCCGCAAAGTTTATCCACCATCTACAAGGCACAAGTCAGGAGTGTGATGGAATATTCCCCACTTGCCTGGATGGGTGCATCTCCAACAACATTCAAGAGGCTTGACACCATCCAGGACAAAGCAACCCGCTTGATTGGCACCACATCCACAAACAAATGTGGGCAGCTTGGTGGCACAATGGTTAGCACTGCTGCCTCACAGCTCCAGGAACATGGGTTCGATTCCTGGCTTAGTTCACTGCCTGTGTGGAGTTTGCAAGTTCTCCCCGTGTCAGTGTGGGTTTCCTCCCACACTCCAAACATGTGCAGGTTAGGTGCATTGGCCATGCTAAATTGCCCCTTTGTGTCCCAGGATGCATAGGTTAGAGGGAATAGTGGGGGAAATACCTGGGATTATGGGGATAGGGCCTGGGTGGGACTGTTTTCGGTGCTGACTTGATGGGCCAAATGGCCTCCTTCTGCATAATAGTGTTTCTATCCACTCCCTCCACCACTGACGTTCAGTAGCAGCAGTGTGTATTATCTATAAGATGCACTGCAGCAATTCACCAAAGGTCCTTAAACAACACCTTCCAAACCCGTGACCACTTCCACCTGGAAGGACAAAGACAGCAGATACATGGGAACACCACCGCCTGCAAGTTCCCTCCAAGCCACTCACCATCCTGACTTGGAAATATATCGCTGTTCCTTCGCAGACACTGGGTCAAAATACTGGAATTCCCTCCCTAGTGGCATTGTGGGTCAACCCACAGCACATGGACTGCAGTGATTCAAGAAGGCAGCTCACCAGCACCTTCTCAAGGGCAACTAGGGATGAGCATTAAATGCTGGCCAGCCAGCGATACCCATGTCCAACGATTGAATAAAAGAAAACTGCACAAACACCAGTGTCGCCTTCCTTTATCACTGCCTACAATTAATTTCCCCTCATTACTTAAAGTAGGAAGGGGAGTTTAACTTGTATTATCTACTGACTTGATGACTCACTTCCATTTTCTTTCTGCTGCCTATTGACAATTAAAGGAGAGGATTTTGGAGGGAAGTGTGGGATATAGCAGAATTAATGGGCTCTGGGTTCGAAATCTGACTGCTCTGTTCTTTTTAGTTATTGAAGATGAATAATAGCACAGCAGGCTCCAGTGGTTTGGCTTAGTTCCAGCAAACACAGCCTCGCCCGTACATCCTGATCAAACTTGGCTTCTAATTCTTGGCAGGTGCTCCTTGGATTGGCAATCGACATTTGCCCTTTCGGAATTGCTTATGGAATCATTTTCTTCAACGAAATAAATAGCTTGACCAAACAAAATGGAAATTGCCAGCTCACTGGTCGGAGTTTGGCAACGTCAACATACGCTAATTCATGAGGGTGGCCTAGTGGCTAGACTATTAATCCAGAAACTGAGCTCATGTTCTGGGGTCCCGGGTTCGAATCCTGCCACGGCAGATGGTGGAATTTGAATTCAAGAAAAAATACCTGGAATTAAGGATATATTGATGACCATGAAGCCATTGTCGATTGTTGTAAAATTAATTATCTGCAAGCTCATTGTAAAAGGAGCGTTACAGTGGCATAGTGGTTAGCACTGCTGCCTTGCAGCACCAGGGACCCGGGTTCGATTCTCGGCTTGGGTCACTGTCAGTACGGAGTCTGCAAGTTCTCCCCGTGTCTGCGTGGGTTTCCTCTGGGTGCTCCGGTTTCCCCCCACACTCCAAAGATGTGCGGATTAGGTTGACTGGCCATGATAAATTGACCCTTAGTGTCAGGAGAACTAGCAAGGTAAATACGTGGGATTACGGGGATAGGCCCTGGGTGGGATCGTTGTCGATGCAGGCTCGATGGGCCGAATGGTCTCCTCCTGCACTGTAGGGATTCACTGATTCTATTCTATGAAAAGGTAAAGTCACCATAGTCGCAGATGACCATAGACTGTCCTCCCCTTTGAGTGGAAGGATTGACTGATGGTTATTTAACCTGAGGGTCACCACACCTCAAGCGAGGGGCAAGATTGAGAAGATGGGGCCTTCGTGAATAACGTCAGCCGGTACAGGAATTGAACCCATGCTGTTGGCGTCACTAACCAGACATCCAGCCAACTGAGCTAACCGCTCACAATGTGGGAGGGCTTGCATTAATGAGTTGTATCACATCTCCAAAACACCTCGAGACACATTTGAAGCGCAGAGTTATCTAATACAGCAGCAATTTTGTTTACAATAGGATCCCACAAACAATATCAAGATGAATCTTAATTAATCTGCTGTTGATTCAGGGGGACTGATTCCCATGACAACAAAGGCCTTTCTACAGATGGTACCATGGGATCCTTAATTTCAACCTGAGAACATGGGGACAGAGCAACAGAATTAGACCACTTAGCTCCTCCGGCCTGACCTGTTATTCAACAAAATCATGGTTGATCTGCAATCTAGCTCCATACACGGTGGCTCAAAGATTAGCACTGCTGCCTCATAGTGCCAGGGACACCGGGTTCAATTCCCAGATGTGGTCACTGTCTATGCGGAGTCTGCACATTCCATGTAGAGTCTACACGTTCTCCCCGTGTCTGTGTGGGCTTCCTCCCACAGTCTGAAAGACATGCTGGTTAGGTACATTCATTGGCCATGCTAAATTCTCCCTCAGTGTACCCGAACAGGTGCCGGAGCGTGGCGAATAGGGGATTTTCACAGTAACTTCATTGCAGTGTTAATGTAAGCCTACTTGTGACACTAATAGATAAACATAACCGTGAACACCCTACCCAAAGCAGATAGATGGTCATACACAAAAGGAAGAATTTCTGATAAAGTAGCACTGATTCTGAAGCATGAACCGAGATTAGGGCTCGAGCTTTGGACATGTGTTTGAGGCCACAACATTCAGAGTCTGAGACAAGGGGCTACCAATGAAGCTAAGCTGATGTGGTGGGCTCAATTCTAACCCTGAGCTAAATTACAGCGTGGCAAATAAAGAACATGAACACTCAGGCCACATTTTAGTCCTGGGCAATTTTGTATCTGAGGCCTCATTTACTGGTCAGCTACCTGCCCATAACAGTAATGCCTTACCAAGTACTTTATCTCACAACAATGTCAAAATCCCTCCACAGGGACTCATGTTCTCCAGTCCCTTGAACTCTGCATTCCTGACCCTGGGTTTTTTTGCAATTAATGTTGTCATTATTATGTAATTATCATAGAATAGAATCAGAGAATCCTTACAGTGCAGAAGGAGGCCATTCGGCCCATCGAGTCTGCACCGACCGCAATCCCACCCCAGGCCCTATTCCCATAATCCCACATTTACCCTGCTAATCCCCTGATACTACGGTCAATATAGCATAGCCAATCAACCTAATTGTGTTTAAACCACTGTTAAGCTTATTGCCTGTGTGTGTGTGACATGCCTGGGCATGCCCCTGCCGGCCCTGCCTGAGACTCCTCCCCCCCGGTCCAGGTATAAAGGTGACTGCTCCCCACCCCCCTGCCTCAGTCTCTGGACCAGTTCATCAGCATGAGTGTGCTCCAAGTCTTTTGCGAATAAAAGCCTATTTGTTCTTGCATACAAACTAGTCTTTGCTTGATTGATAGTGCATCACTAATCCACACATCTTTGGGCTGTGGGAGGAAACCAGAGCACCCGGAGGAAATTGTTTACTAGTGTCACAAGTAGGCTTACATTAACACTGCAATGAAGTTACTGTGAAAATCCCCTAGTCGCCACACTCCGGCGCCTGTTCAGCTGCACTGAGGGAGAATTTAGCATGGCCAATGCACCTAACCAGCAAATCTGTGGGAGAAAACCGGAGCACCCGGAGGAAACCCACGCAGACATAGGGAGAACGTGCAGACTCCGCACAGACAGTGACCCAAGCCGGGAATCGAACCCGGGTCCCTGGCGCTGTGAAGGCAGCAGTGCTAACCACAGTGCTGCCGTGCAGCGTTCCAATCACTCCAGCGCTGATGTCTGTGACACAACTCCCCATTGGGAAATTCCCTCCTCAAAGCAGTCCACCTCCCTTTCCTTCTTTAAAACATTCCAGAAGACCTCTTTCGCCAAGCCTTTTGGTCGCTCCTCCTGGTACCTCCTTCAGTTTCTCTTCACGCCATCGCGAAGTGTAGTCGGGATGTTTCCTGTACCTTTAAGGCAAACTAAAGCAAGGCTGTTTTTATGTTTAGTGACTTCTGCTTGCTTTGCGCTCAGCGTATATTTGTATAGGAACAGTGCCTTTGAACTGACATTTTGCCAGCCAGACTACAATGTACAGCCCGGGGAAAAACAGCAAGTAACCACATTTGAAGTGGCTCATCTCACTGATAGAAATTTTTAAAAAAGGGACGTATTTTATCCTGTGAAATTTCGTGTCGGTCACACCTGCTTTAAGGATGCAGGAGATGAGAAGGTTTAACGTGAGGGTAAAAAAAGATTGGATGAAATGACCCTCAAACATTTTTATTCACACATGACTACTTTAGTCTCGAGGAGAAAAACACATGGGCAGGATTTTACAGCCTGTAAAATCCTGCCCAAGGAACTTTCCATGGTCCGCCCCTCACCCAGTACGATTCCCATGACGGGCAGGACAGTAACATTCTGGTCATTCTCCTAAACCATCATCATAATTTTTATGCTGTTAACTACATTATTTTCACAACTCAGAGTGACGCAGTGTGTGCTGAAATGCTGGCTTTGTGTTTATCATGCACAGCGTATCGGGCCTGCATGTATTTACACATGAGATGTGCATTGTGTAAAGGCCCTGACACTTTATTCCGCTTACTCAGCCGCTGTGGAGTCAGGTAAATGATTCCTAAGCTCCCGCCATCACCGGCACAGCTTGTTCCGATCTTCAATATCAGCTCCTCTCGCTGTGTTGAGGCAACAGCTTAAACCAGTTCACAGCACACATTGCAGGAGTCACCACAGCGCCAGGGGCAAGGAAAATGTCTACTCTCACTAGCCGTCCACTGCACTTATCCAAGGAAGATGAAATATCCGAGAGAGAATATACCAAAGGACTTGACGGTCATGTACCGAATCCTTGCCAACAGAAATAGTCAGCACCCCCCCAGATCGAATACAGCCCATTGTCACCGCACGTATAGCCAAGTGCCCGCTTGGTTATATTTCAACGTCTTTACTTTGCAATGTCCTCCAGCTTCTCTCAACATTTCCACAAAGACTGTTACAGAATATTGCAATCTGCCTTCATCGGAATGACAGTGGAGCCATTCTCCCGGCGTGTGCCCGAGAGAAGGAAAACAGCCCAGCTCACTGGATTATACACAGCATGACGCAGGGGCCATTTTACAAGCGTATTGTCTTTGCCTGCTCAGCCTAACGGCTAACCGTCACGTATTTTTGCACCAGTTCTATCACCACCTGCTCTGGAGATGTCGGGTGAGATTCTGCGGCCACCCAGCCGTGTGTTTCCCACCAGTGGGAGGTGGCACGGTGTTTGCTAGCAACGGGATTCTCTGGTCATCGCTGTCAATAGGAATTCCCACTGATGTCACTCCATGCTGGCAGGAAACCCATGGGCGGGGGTGCGCTGCCAGAGGGACCGGAGAATCCCACTGGCGTGAAAGGCCGGAGAATTCCGACCGTTGACTTTTCTGAGCTTACATTCCTACAGTGTCCTTCCCACCAAAGGGGCCAATTTTTGTCTGTGAGCTTTGAGCGTCACCCAGCTATTCAACCGTGTGAGTCACTGCACCAAAGCTGACCCTGTCATCAGATCATATCCTCACACGTTCTGACCGACACTGGCCCAGCAATCCCACAAATTAAACATAGTCACTCTTTGTTTTAAATATCTCCATTACCTCAACCCTACCTGTTTCTGTCATTTCTTTCAGTTTAAAGTTTTAAAGTTCATTTATTAGTATCACAAGTTGGTTTATATTAACACCACGCTGAAGTTACTGTGAAAATCCCCTAGTTGCCACACTCCGGTGCCTGTTCGGGTACACTGAGGGAGAATTTAGCATGGCCAATGCACCCAACCAGCACGTCTTTCAGACTGTGGCAGGAAAGCGGAGCACCTGGAGGAAACTCACGCAGACACGGGGAGAATGTGTAGACGCCACACAGACAGTGACCCAAGCCGGGAATCGAACTTGGGTCCCTGGCGCTGTGAGGCAGCAGTGCTGACCACTGTGCCGCCATGCCAACCCTATCCGCACAAGATGCTGTACTGCTCCACCCTCAGCCCTTTCACACCAACATTGGCAGCCATGACTTCAGCTGTCTGGAGGTCTCTTCTTCAACCTTTTCTTTCCTCTTTTATGGCACTTCTTTAAACCTACCTCTTTGATCAAGCTTTTGGTTACCTGACCTATATCTCCTCATTTGGCTTGGTGTCAATGTCTATCCCAATAATGGTCCTGTGAAGCATCTTGGGACATTTTACATTAAAGGTCCTATACAAATGCAGGTTGTTATCACTGTATAACTTCCAAACACACCTGAAGATTTCAGCAGGTATAACTGCATAGCAAATGTGAATGGAAACCCTGGCCATATTTTCTCCCCTCTTCGTCAGTGGTACTCAGGCCAAGTGGAGAGTGCTCAGTGGTGTAATATGTATGACACAGGAACTTCAAGGGCATGGGTTTGTATCCCACTGCTGCCACCATGTTGTGTATGTTACAATGGTATAAGGGCACCAGTCATTGAGAAGGGATTGTGCAAACATGCAGGGGGTTCATTTATTAATTCTCGACACATGTGAACAGATATGCATGGACAAAAAGCTCGAGGTCATCAGAGCTGTGCACCTGTGTTCTGCTCCAGTACAAAGTGAAACTGAGGTTGTTTCACATGACACACTTCCCTTTAAGAGACAGCAGCATGCCATCACTTTAAGGTATATAACAATACTCTGGGGGAAATGTTCCCATCCCGCCCATCACGGGAATTGTAGCGGGTGGTGTGGGGAGTGGGGGGGAGGGGTGGTGGACCATGCAAATGTCCATTGCCCTTGGGCTGGATTTTCCAGTTTTGGGGTGAGTGTGGCTGGAAAATCCTGCTCTCTGCATGACTGGCACACATCATCTAACCTAGCAGAGAGTGGAAATTGAATCTGTTAGTGTTTTTAACCATAGAGCCACCAGGGGGATTTTGGTTGCCTTTTCCTCTCAGTTGCCTGCAATATTGATCCTAATTTGAAGCTTCCTCTTTTTACTCTCCTAGTGTTCCTGCTGGCAGTAGAAAGAAATAACTCTGACACATTTTATGTCTATCACCTCTTCAGGATTCCTGTGGTGGGCAGAATGAGAAAATTCCCCCCCCAGAGTGTTGTTATATGCCTTTAAGAAATAGCAGCATGCCATCAGTTCAAGGGAAATACATAAAAGCCAAAAGAGTAACTAGGGAGAGAGTAGGACCTCTTAAGGATCAACAAGGTCATCTATGTGCGGATCCACAAGAGATGGGTGAGATCCTAAATGAATATTTCTCATCAGTATTTACTGTTGAGAAAGGCATGGATGTTAGGGAACTTGGGGAAGTAAATAGTGATGTCTTGGGGAGTGTACGTATTACAGAGAAGGAGGTGCTGGAAGTCTTAAAACACATTAAGGTAGCTAAATCCCCGGAACCTGATGAAATGTATCCCAGGGCACTGTGGGAGGCTAGGGAGGAAATTGCGGGTCCCCTAGCCGAGATATTTGAATCATCGATTGTCACGGGTGAGGTGCCTGAAGGTTGGAGAGTGGCAAATGTTGTGCCTTTGTTTAAAAAGGGCTGCAGGGAAAAGCCTGGGAACTACAGGCCAGTGAGCCTCACATCTGTGGTGGGTAAATTGTTGGAAGGTATTTTGAGAGACAGGATCTACAGGCATTTAGAGATGCAAGGTCTGATTAGGGACAGTCAGCATGGCTTTGTGAGTGGAAAATCATGTCTCACAAATTTGATTGAGTTTTTTGAAGGGGTAACCAAGAAGGTAGATGAAGGCAGTGCAGTTGATGTTGTCTACATGGATTTTAGCAAGGCCTTTGACAACGTACCGCATGGTAGGTTGTTGCATAAGGTTAAATCTCATGGGATCCAGGGTGAGGTATCTAAATGGATACAAAATTGGCTTCTTGACAGAAGCCAGAGGGTGATTGTAGAGAATTGTTTTTCAAACTGGAGGCCTGTGACCAGCGGTGTTCCTCAGGGATCAGTGCTGGGTCCACTGTTATTTGTCATTTATATTAATGATTTGGATGAGAATATAGGAGGCATGGTTAGTAAGTTTGCAGATGATACTATGATTGTTGGCATAGTGGACAATGAAGAAAGTTATCTCCAATTGCAACGGGATCTTGATCAATTGGGCCAGTGGACTGACGAATGACAGATGGAGTTTAATTTAGACAAATGCGAGGTGATGCATTTTGGTAGATTGAACCAGGGCAGGACTTACTCAGTTAATGGTAAGGTATTGGGAAGAGTTACAGAACAAAGAGATCTAGGGGTACATGTTCATAGCTCCTTGAAAGTGGAGTCACAGGTGGACAGAGTGGTGAAGAAGGCATTCAGCATGCTTAATTTCATTGGTCAGAACACTGAATACAAGAGTTGGAATGTTTTGTTCAAGTTGTACAAGACATTGGTAAGGCCATACTTGGAATACTGTGTGCAATTTTGGTCACCCTATTATAGAAAGGATATTGTTAAACTAGAAAGAGTGTAGAAAAGATTTACTTGGATGCTATCGGGACTTGATGGATTGAGTTATAAGGAGAGGCTGGATAGACTGGGACTTTTTTCTCTGGAGCGTAGGAGGCTGAGGGGTGATCTTATAGAGGTCTATAAAATAATGAGGGGCACAGATCAACCAGATAGTCAATATCTTTTCCCAAAGGTAGGGGGGTCTAAAACTAGAGGGCATAGGCTTCAGGCGAGAGGGGAGAGATACAAAAGTGTCCAGAGGGGCAATTTCTTCACACAGAGGGTGGTGAGTGTCTGGAACAAGCTGCCAGAGGTAGTAGTAGAGGCGGGTACAATTTTATCTTTTAAAAATCATTTAGATAGTTACATGGGTACAATGGGTATAGAGGGATATGGGCCAAATGCAGGCAATTGGGATTAGCTGAGGGGTTTTCAAAAAAAAAGGGCGGCATGGACAAGTTGGGCCAAAGGGCCTGTTTTCATGCTGTAAACCTCTATGACTCTAAGTGTGTCATGTGAAACAACCTCAGTTCCACTTTGCCCTGGAGCAGAACACAAGTGCACAGCTCTGATGTCCTTGAGCTTTTTGTCCATGTAAATCTGTTCAATTGTGTCTGGAATTAATAAATGAACCCACAGCATGTTTGCACAATCCCTTATCAGTGACTGGTGTCTTTATGCCCTTGTAACATACACAACATGGTGGCAGCAGAAGGATATGAACCAGTGCCCTCGAAATTCCTGTTATCCCAAAACAGTTCACAATCGCAAAATTACACTTGGAGTGTGGCTATTGTTATCATATAGGCAAACATGGCTGCCAACTGCTGTGTTGTCATTATGATATAAATAGCAATCACTCGTAAGGGATTGTGCAAACGTGTTGTGGTTCGTTTATTTAGACCAGGCACATGAGAACATTTATACACAGGTAGAATGTGTTATGATCCTTGGCCACACCCAAAGCCTTTGGTGAGAAACAGTCAGGGACCAATAACATTTTGATTAATGTAGACAAAGTTTGAGATCCAAGACACTTGCTGAGTGAAGAAAGCCACAAGTACGATAGGATGAGGGCTGAATTGGCGAAGGTGGACTGGGAGAGCAGACTGGTAGGTAGGACAGCTGAAGAACAGTGGAGGATTTTAAGGAGATCCTTTTCAGTACTCAGCAACAATATATTCCGGTGATAAAGAAGGACTGTTAGAAAAGGGATAACCAGCCGTGGATAACGAAGGAAATTAAGGAGAGTATTAAATTAAAGACCCATGCGTACAGAGTGGCCAAAAATAGTGGAGAATCGGAAGATTGGGAAAACTTTAAGAAACAACAAAGAACGACTAAGAAAGCGATAAAGAAAGGAAAGATAAGTTATGAAGCTAGGCTAGCTCTAAATATAAAAAATGATAGTAAAAGCTTTTACAAATATATAAAAAGGAATAGAGTGGCAAGAGTGAATGTTGGACCCTTGGAGGACGAGAGGGGGGATTTAATAGTGGGAAATGAGGAAATGGCTGAAACTTCAACTATGTTTTTTGTGTTGGTCTTCACGGTGGAAGACACAAATAATTTACCGAATATTAACGATAGAGGGTTGGTAGGAGGAGAGGTACTCAATAAAATTAATGTAACCAGAGAGGCAGTGCTGGGTAGACTAACGGGACTGAAGGTGGACAAGTCCCCGGGCCCGGATGGAATGCATCCCAGGGTACTGAAAGAAATGTCAGGGGTAATCGCGGATGCGTTAGTGGTCATTTATCAAAATTCATTGGATTCTGGGGTAGTGCCAGTGGATTGGAAAACGGCTAATGTTACGCCGCTGTTTAAAAAAGGAAATAGATAAAAGGCGGGTAACTACAGGCCAGTTAGCTTAATGTCTGTAGTTGGGAAAATGCTGGAATCCATCATTAAAGGAGAAATAGCAGGCCATCTGGATAAGAATGGTTCAATTAAGCAGACGCAGTATGGATTCATGAGGGGAAAGTCGTGCTTGATGAACTTGTTGGATTTTTATGAAGATGTGACTAGTGCGGTTGACGGAGGGGAACCGGTGCGTGCGGTGTTTTTGGATTTCCAAAAGTTGTTTGATAAGGTGCCTCACAAAAGGTTGCTGAAGAAGATTGGGTCACACGGAGTTGGGGGTAGAGTGTTAGCGTGGATTGGGGATTGGCTATCCGACAGGAAGCAGAGAGTCGGAATAAATGGGTGTTTTTCTGGTTGGCAAATGGTAACTAGTGGCGTGCCGCAGGGATCGGTACTAGGGCCTCAACTATTTACGATTTATATAGATGATCTGGAGGAGGGGACTGAGTGTAGGGTAACAAAGTTTGCAGGTGACACAAAGATAAGTGGAAAAGTGAATCGTGCGGAGGGCGTAGAAGGTCTGCAGAGAGATTTGGACAGGCTGAGTGAGTGGGCGAGGATCTGGCAGATGGAGTATAATGTTGACAAATGCGAGGTTATTCACTTTGGAGGAAATAATAGCAAATTGGATTATTATCTAAATGGAAAAAAATTGCAACAGGCTACTGTACAAAGGGACCTGGGGGTCCTTGTGCATGAGACGCAAAAACCCAGTCTGCAGGTGCAACAGGTGATCAAGAAGGCAAATGGGATGTTGGCCTATATCGCAAGGGGGATAGAATATAAAAGCAGAGATGTCTTGCTGCATCTGTAGAGGGCATTGGTGAGGCCGCAGCTGGAATACTGTGTGCGGTATATGTCCCCTTATTTGCAGAAGGATATATTGGCCTTGGAGGGAGTGCAGAGAAGGTTCACCAGGTTGATACCGGAGATGAGGGCTGCTGATTATGAGGAGAGACTGAACAGATTGGGTTTGTACTCGTTGGAATTTAGAAGGCTGAGGGGGGATCTTATAGAGACCTATAAGATAATGAAGGGGCTGGATAGGGTAGAGGTGGAGAGACTCTTTCCACTTAGAAAGGAAGCTAGAACGAGAGGGCACAGCCTCAAAATAAAGTGGGGTCAGTTTAGGACAGAGTTGAGGAGGAACTTCTTCTCTCAGAGGGTGGTGAATCTCTGGAATTCTCTGCCCACTGAAGTGGTGGAGGCTACCTCGTTGAATATGTTTAAATCACGGATAGATGTATTCCTGATCGGTAAGGTAATTAGGGTTTATGGGGATCAGGCGGGTAAGTGGAACTGATCCACTTCAGATCAGCCATGATCTTATTGAATGGCGGGGCAGGCTCGAGGGGCTAGATGGCCTACTACTCCTCCTATTTCTTATGTTCTTATTTGGAACAAACAAAAGTAAACTTTGCTGTACAAAATAAAACAAAAACAGTTTATAATATTTATCTTGTATTGTTATGTTCAGGGTAAGTATGAGGTACATGTGAATTAACAAGCCAACTGGATTTGAATACATCACACTACACAATAAATGACAGCTGCAACCAAAATAGATTCCATGGATTTCTCATCCGCCTGTGAGTCAAGCATTCTCACTGAAACTCCATGGCTGGAATTTTGCCACCTCAGCTGCCCCAGAATTGGGGCGGGCGAGGCTCATAGAATGGTATTCTCTGTTGGCTCGGGCAGAGGCTTACGAGCCTTGGGCGGGCGAAGCGGTAAAATTTCAGCACATCTCTCTCATGAGGGCTTCTAATCCTCATCTCCAAAGATACGGTGGCACAGTGATTAGCACTGCTGCCTCACAGCGCGAGAGAACTGGGTTTGACTTTGAACTTAAGTGACTGTCCATGTGGAGTCTGCACATTCTCCCTGTGTCTGCGTGGTTTTCCTCCGGGTGCTCTGGTTTCCTCCCACACTCCAAAGATGAGCAAGTTAGGTGGATTAGACATGCTAAGTTTCCCTTTAGTGTCCAAAGATGTGAGCCGGGATTCTGCGGCCGTTCATGCTGGCGGGATTCTCCGGTCCCGCTGGCAGTGCACCGCCGCCCGTGGGCTTCCCACTGGCATTCCCATTGACAGCGGCGGGACCAGAGAATTTCGCCACTCGCAAACAATGCGCCACCTCCCGCCGGCAGGAAACACACGGCTGGGAAGACGGAGAATCTCATCTATGTAGTTTAGGTGGATTAGGAATGGTAAGTGTGTTTGGGTTATGAGGATGGGATGGAGGGAAGGGCCTCGTTGGGATGCTCTTTCAGTGCATACTTGATGGGCTGAATGGCCTCTTTCTGCCTATAAGAATTCTATAGTTCCAGTTGCATGCAACAAGTGGGAAAGGTGTGCGTAGCAATGATCCTAATGGGGATGAGAAGGGAAATGAGGTCAGGTTGGTGAGATGACAGCCAGCATCATTATCTTTTTCCACTCTATCGCGCAGCAGAGAATCCAGCCCTTTTATGTTAACCTGAACTAACAAATAGGACCTTGGTGTAAACCCATTGAAAAGATGTCAGAATGTCTGAATTTGCCCACCACTGAGGTCAGACGGTCTGGCCTGTAATTATCCTGTCTATTCCTTGTCCATGTTTGAAACAAAGCTATGATGTTAACAGACCTCCAATGTTCCAGCACCTCGCCTATATCCAGCGAGGTTTGGGAAATGATGGTTAGACTCTCTGCTATTTCCTGCCTGGAGTGTTCTCATAGAATCCCTACAGTGCAGAAGGAGGCCATTCGGCCCATTGAGTCTGCACCGACCACAATCCCACCCAGGGTCCTATTCCCGTAACCCCACACATTTACCTTGCTAATTCCCCCTGACACTAGGGTCAATTTAGCATGGTCAATCAACATAACCAGCACATCTTTGGACTGTGGGAGGAAACCGGAGCACCTGGTGGAAACCCACGCAGACACGGGTAGAACGTGCAAACTCCACACAGACAGTGACCCAAGGCTGGAATTGAACTCTGGTCCCTGGCTCTATGAGACAGCAGTGCTAACCACTGTGCTACTGTGCCGCTCCTGGATTGGGTTATATTTCATTCAGCCCTGGTGATTTATTCACTTTCCAGAATGATGATCCCGTTGATACTTCTTCTTTCTCTGTGTTTATCTCATCCAATACTTCACACTCCTCCTCCTTAACTGCTGCACTGCCCCCCTCTGCTGTGAAGGCAGACAAAGTATTCATTAAGATCCATATCTGCATCCTCTGCCTCCTCACATTGACTACCCTTTTGGTATTTTATGGGCCCTAATCACACTCTTACTTCTAATGTATTGTTAAAACATTTTTTGTGTTCAGCTTGATTTTACTTGCCAACATTATTTCACCCTCTCTCTTTGCTTTCCTTGTTTCTGTTTTGATTTCACCCCTCCTCTTTCTATTTTCCTCTTGGCTTTCTGTGGTACTGAGTTCCTGATGTCTCACATAAGCTTTCATTTTCTGCCTTATCTTACCCCGTAAGCTTCTCGACATCCAAAGGGGCTCTAGATTTGGCCATCCTACCCGACTGTTTTGTGGGAACATGTGAACTTTTTGGATCTCCCCTTTGAATATCGCTCCCTCTTGCATGGATTTATCTTCAAGGACCTGTTTCCAGTGCACTATTGCTAAGTTACTCCTCCGCTTAGTAAAATTGGCCTTGGCCCAATTTAGAACTTCAGCTCCTGTTCTAGCTTTGTCCTTTTCCGTAACTATGTTAAAACTAACTGTATTATGATCGCTATCACCAAAATGCTCCATCACTGCTACTCCTTCCACATGGCCCGCTTTGTTTCCTAAAATGAATCCCAGAATCCCACACTCTCTTGTTGGATTTGCAACACACTGCCCAAAAAAAACTCTTAATGCATCTCAAGAGTCCTGTTCCCTCCGTTTCTTTCACATAAGGGGAAAAAATTAACAGAGAAAAATTAGAGGGCTGTGTTTGAAAATTGCACAGTGTTGTATACGATAATGTTTTTAGATATTACAGTTATGGCATATAGAATCGTAGAATGCTCACAGTGCAGAACGAGGCCATTCGGCCTATCAAGCCTGCAACCAACAACAATTCCACCCACATCCTATCCCGTAACCCCACGTATTTACCCCACCAATCCCCCTGACACTAAGGGGCAATTTACCATGGTCAATTAACTTAACCCACACATCTTTGGAGTGTGGGACGAAACCGGAGCTCCCGGAGGAAATCCATGCAGTCATGGGAAGAACGTGCAAACTCCACACGGGGGGAACATGCAAATATGTAGGCAGCTGAATATTGTAAAATGCAGAATGCACACTCCTGTGATATGGTAAAGTATTGAATCTACATTATTAAAGTGTTACCTGCATGCTTCTGCTGAAAGTCATTGTTGAAGAATGTGCTTTGCCAGAATTCTAGTAAGGAAGAGTTATATTTAATTAGAAACTAGTTCATTTACAACATTTACAGTACGTACATAATGGGTTACAGTACATCTCCCCTCAGGGCTACCCGTCTGCTGCCTGCAATACCTAGCACATGACTGCCTGTTGTCAGTGCGCATCATCCACTCCATAGATTCGTATAAAAGCAAAATACTGTGGATGCTGGAATCTGAAACAAAAACAGAAAATGCTCAAAAATCTCAACAGGTCTGATAGCGTCTGTGGAGAGGGAGTAGAGCCAATGTTTCGAGTCTGGATGATCCTGTGTTGAAACGTTAGCTTTATTCTCTCCCCATAGATGCTGTCAGACCTGCAGAGATTTTCCAGCACTGCCATAGATTTGTATATCTATTCTGTTAACCATTTGAAGTTTTTTTTTGTTCAAAGTTTGTTTATTGGTGTCACAAGTAGGCTTACATTAACACGGCAATGAAGTTACTGTGAAAATCTCCTAGTCGCCACACTCCGGCACCTGTTCGGGTACACTGAGGGAGAATTTAGCATGGTCAACACACCTAACCAGCATGTCTTTTGGACTGTGGGAGGAAATGGGAGTACCCGGAGGAAACTGACGCAGAAACAGTGAGAACGTGCAAACTCCACACAGATAGTGACCCAAGCTGGGAATCGAACTCGGATCCCTAGCGCTGTGAGGCAGCAGTGTTAACCACTGTGCCGCTTATACTGCAGTCATGAGTAGAGCGTCTGCTATTTTCTGGTGTGAAGTCCCGTTTGGTAAGAGGCAGCAGCTATCCATCTCTAGTTCAGGGGCACTTGACATCAGGTAACCCCATTGAATAGATCTGTAGGAAGCCAAAGATATGAATGCTGGCAGCTCATTCTGCCTATGCAAAGTGGAAAGGAATCTTCAGTGTTTGATAAATTGCACATCACTGCATTTTCCCAATAGGTCTGGAACTGAAACATTGGCTCACCCATGTTTACCACATGACGCGGTTGATGTGCGATTAATTCTCTCGGGAGGCTGGATCGTACCCGGGAAATAAAGGCTTTTATTAGTAACAAGAATGGAGAATACTGCTTAACAATACAATCCCAGACTAAAGGGTCACTAGGCAGTGCAGTGACCTTTATACTCCTACAGGTAGGCGGAGCCAACCGGAGTGTACCACAGAACAATACCAACAGGTAGAACACCCCAACCCTAACCCCAACAGTAACAACAGTAACATATGTACAAGTACCCATAGTGCTAACCATCTATGGTTCAGTACCCATAGTGGTAACCATCTATGGTTCACCACAGCGGTTTTGGGGGTGCAGTACTAAAAGCAGCACCCTGGAGACTTGTAAAACAAGTGAAGGTCACTGAAAATTCCTGCTGGTTCTCATTACAGTGGCTGCACGACGTTTTGGCGCTAGCCCTTCAGCTGATGCCTCTGCTAACGGCAACCAGCTGTTTGGGAGTAAGCAAGGTGTTGCTATGGATTTCAAGCAGTACTTAAAGGGGTACCCACCACTTAAAGGAACCTGGGGTGGCACGGTAGCACAGTGGTTAGCACTGCTACCTCACGGTGCCAGTGACCCGGGTTCGATTCCCAGCTTGGGCCACTGTCTGTGTGGAGTTTGTATGTTCTCTTGTGTCTGCGTGGGTTTCCTCCGGGCGCTCCGGTTTCCTCCCACATTCTGAAAGACGTGCATTGGCCCAAACAGGTGCTGGAGTGTGGCGACTGGGGGATTTTCACAATAACTTCACTGCAGCGTTAATGTAAGCCAACTTGTGACAGAAATAAAATAAACTTTAAACCACTTCACAGTCATTGGAGCTGGAACTGTAGCGATAATCTCACGAAACACATCAGGAGATTTTTTGGGACACCACGTCAAGACTTTACTGAAACCCAAGTGTTCAATTCTTCATTACTGAGGGATATCCTCAAGAACTCACTCCACACACAGACATCAGGGAACGCAGGTATTTATTACAGTCTGACTTGCTCTGCACTCCAAACCATAACTGTCCTCTCAGGGGGGTTCCCGGGCAGATCACCCAACACACAGGGTCACTTGACCCTTTCCCTTAAAGGGGTTACGCCCCAACATACATAACACTGAGCAACATACATTCTCCGAAGACATCAGCCAAAAATAACTGTCGTGTTATGCTACCTTATTAGCCACCTTATGGGAGTCACTGGGAGAAAGAGAGTGCTTGGTCACAGGTGTTCTGCCACAGGACCCTACTTGGCACATGAACACCCACGAATTGTGGCAAGGTCTACACAACATTACAGGCTACAAGGTGAAGATGAGTAGAATTGTCGGCAATAATGCACCCCTCCCCAATGAGCTCAACGCATTCTCTGCTCTTTTTCAGCAAGAGGTCAGTGAGAGGACGTCCTCCGCTCTGACAGTCTCGGTTGAACCGGTATCCAAGGTCACCATTCCATATGTCAGATCAGCCTTCGCAAAAGTTAAGCCACGGAAAGTGACTGGGTGGGGTACCCGGACGAGCTCTCAAATCCTGCGCAGACCAGCTGGTGGGGGTATTCACAGACATCTTTAACCTCTCCTTACATTGATCTAAGGTCCCTATCTGCTTCAAGAAGACGACCATCATCTCTGCACCAAAGAAAAGCCAGGCAGCATGCCTTAATGACTATCGTCCGGTGGCTCTGATATCCATCATTATGAAGTGCTTCGTAAGATTAGTCATGGCACAGATCAACTCTGGTCTCCCAGAATGCCTGGATCCACTACAGCTCACCTATCGCCGCAACCGGTCTGCAGCAAATGCCAAAGCCTAGCCCTGAAACACCTGGATAACAAGGACACTTATGTCAGACTCCTTTTTATTGACTGCAGCTTAGCCTTCAACACCATTATCTCAACAAAACTCTCTTTCAAACTCTGTGACCTAGGGCTAGACTCCTCCCTCTATGTGAAAGGGTCCTCGACTTCTTAACCCACAGACCGCAATCAGTAAGGATAGGCAACAACATCTCCTCCACGATCATCCTCAACACCGGTGCCCCACAAGGCTGTGTCTTCAGCCCCTTACTATACTCCTTGTACACCTATGAAAACTCCATTTTCAAGTTTGCTGATGACACCAACATAGTAGGTCGGATCTCAAACAATGACGAGACACAGTACAGGAAAGAGAGAATTGGGTGAACTGGTACGATGACAATAATCTCTCCCACAATGTCATCAAAATGAAGAAGATAGTCATTGACTTCAGGAAGCTTGTGAAGGACACGCCCTTGTCTACATCAATGGGGGATGAAGTGGAAATGGTCAAGAGCTTCAATTTTCTCAGTGTTCAGATCACCAACAAACTGTCTTGGTCCCTCCATATGATGATATAATTAAGAAAGCTCACCAATGTCTCTATTTTCTCTGGAAGCTAAGGAAATTTGGAATGTCCATTATGACTCTCACCAATTTTTACAGATGCCCCATAGAAAGCATCCTTTCTGGATGTATCACAGCTTGGTATGGCTTCTGCTCTGACCAAGACCACAAGAAAATACAAAGATTTGTGAACGTAGCCGAGCCCATCAGTCAAACCAGCCTCCCACCCATTGACTCCATCTCCACTTCCCGCTGCTTCCAGAAAGCAGCCAGCATAATCAAGCACCCCGGACATTCCCTCTTCCACCTTCTTCCGTCGGGAAAAAGATACAAAAAGTCTGAGATCACGTACCAACCGCTCAAGAACAGCTTCTTCCCTGCTGCTGTCAAACTTTTGAATGGACCTTCCTCGCACTAAGTTGATCTTTCTCTACACCTTAGCTATGACTGTAACGGTACATTCTGCATCCTTTCCTTTCCTTCTCCTCTAGGTACTCTATGAACTGTATGTCTTGTCTGTATAGCATGCAAGAAAAAATACTTTTCTTTGTGTACCAATACATGTGACAATAATAAATCAAATCAAATTATACACAACACCTGATAGTGAGTCCTATACCAGTCAATGGAATTAAGTACAGGGGCTGCATCTAATGAATGGTCAGTCTCGTACTGTTTATTTTACACATCATTCAAGATGAATTTCTACCCCAATATTTTTTGCTAGACTTGTGATGCTGTACGCAAATATAACAGCATGTGTAGTGAATTCCTTATGTACTCTATGAATGGTATGTTTTATCTTATAGTGCGCAATAATGTCTGTATAGCGTGACAATAATAAATTAATTCAATTTAATTGGTCCATTGGAGAAATGGCAGGAAGGCATGTAGCCAAGCCAAATAGCACCAACTGCTGCAAGGAAAGATGGACAGGAAGAAGAGAAGAACAAGGAGGCCGAGATGTTGTCCTCCACCATATGGGTACAGGACATCCTCTCTCCTCCACCAACACCTCCAGTGTCATATCCAAAGCCTATGGTCCTTTGTCCCTGGGCCATTCTGTAATGGGAGTGCACTTCACACCTATAGTGGATGCGAGTTAGAGCAGAAAAATGCACTTCACAAAGATTTTGTCTGATTAGCTTTTGAATGCTCAACTTGCAGGTTTATGGCTTAGCACCTCCAGACAAGTTCAAGCTAATGTAATCAGCAATTAGGGCCCAAATTAGTTGATAAATCCAGACTTTCAAACAGACTTGCCTTTTTGACACAGCAGCTATTTCCCAACTGTTTCCATGTTTTGGTCAAAATAACACCCCATCCCACCTCCCACAACCCCCTTATCTGTCTTAAAAAGTCCTAAATCTAAAGTAAAGTTTATTTATTAGTCACAAGTAGGCTTATAATAATGCAGCAAAGAAGTTACTGTGAAAATCCCCCAGTCGCCACACTCCGGCGCCTGTTCGGGAACACTGAGGGAGAATTTAGCATGGACAATGCACCTAACCAGCACGTCTTTTGGGCTGTGGGAGGAAACCGGAGCACCCGGAGGAAACCCACGCAGACACGGGGAGAACGTGCAGACTCCACACAGACAGTGACCCAAGCCGAGAATCGAACCTGGATTCCTGGCGTTGTGAGGCAGCAATGCTAACTGTGCCGCCCAGAAAAGTTAAATCTAGTTTTAAAAGTTTAATCCAGAAAAGTTACTTTGACATAAAGATAGACAGAGAGGGCCAACCCAACGGGCAGCTTTTAGAATTCAAAGCTACAGTGTGGACTCTGTGGTATTAACCGGAGGTCTCTCATTCATTTGTGGACATGGGCATTGCTGACTGGCCAGTATTTATTGCCCATCCCTACTTGCCCTTGGAGGGCAGTTAAAAGTCAACCACATTGCTGTGGCTCTGGAGTCACGTGTAGGCCAAACCGGGTAAGAACAGCAAATTTCCTTCCCTAAAGGACATTAGTGAACCAGATGGGTTTTTTTGACAATCGACAATTGTTTCAAGGTCATTAGTAGATTCTTAATTCCAGATATGTTTAATGGGATTCAAATTCCACCATCTGCCGTGGCGGGATTCGAACCCAGGTTCTCAAAACATTAGCTGGATTAATAGTCTAGCGATAATACCACTAAGCTACTGCCTCCCTCCCTCTGCTTCACATCATTGCCCTGCCCGAGACTTCCTCCCCTCCACCAAGATTGCTGTTGACTGTTCCGTCCCAGTCTGTAGCCACCATCCTCCCATTCCCCCCAATGTGAGGAGTGCTCTCAGTTCCAACTGTCAACCACAGAACATTTCTTGTTTCCCATCCAGCCTGAGGTCAGCTACCTCTGCACTGACCGAGCATCGACCCTCTTTTGAGCTGGATGCGGCGCAGGGCAGTTCATGTCCCAGCTGAGCCACCAGGGGCCGGGTTCCCATGGGTTCTGTTACACCCGTAACTGACGGTGATACCTTCCCAGGAGTTTGCCATTGTTTATCCTGTGTGTAATGACACTGCTTCATTGAAACATTTCCTGTCAGATATGCCTAAGGAGTTGTATTACAAAGTGGTAATCCACTCTGTCTCATGTCTTCCCTGATTTGGGCCTGTACATTATCCATCTTGTCAGCAATATCATTTGCAATCTAGAGCAAATGCACCTTGCTGACTTAACCACCCTCGCTCTATTTAACCTCACTTGAGGGCCCTGTGCTATTGGGTGAGTTATGGAAAAAAATTAGACTAAATCATAGCTCGGAAATCTATCCTTTGGTGCAGTAATTATTGGTTGCATTATTTCAACGCGTGAATTGTACATTCGGCCGGAAGTTCTTATTATGAAGCCTTGAAATCTGAAACTGCTCACAAAATTCTGCCTGCTTGCTTTTCTTTCTCATGTCAATTCACCTGACTGGCAGGATAAGTGGACCCCTGAGATGCTGAGGACTGAGTAAAAATGTGATGTGTGGTTCCTGAAGAATAAGTCAGCAGTGTTGTTTTTCTTTCCCCCTCAGGTTGTTAGCGAGATGAGTGAAACACAATCCTCTTTCAAGTTTAATTGACGCTTGCCACAGGATGGGATCAGATAAAAGCTGGAGTCTTGCCAAACTCCATTGCATTTGCCTCCCAAAGACCACCCAACTTTGTGATACTATCTGATTTTAGGGCTGTAATAGGATGTAACAAGGATATTGCAACAATCCTAAAACCTTATGTTTCTGTGACGACTTACAAAAAAAAAGTTCCAAAAGTTTAAAATTTATTTATTAATGTCACAAGTAGGCTTACGTTAACACTGCAATGAAGTTACTGTGAAAATCCCCGAGTCGCCACACTCCGGACCCTGTTCAGGTACACTGAGGGAGAATTTAGCATGGTCAATGCACCTAACCAGCATGTGTTTCAGACTGTGGAAGGAAACCGGAGCACCCGGAGAAAACCCACGCAGACGCGGGGAGAAGGTGCAGACTCCGCACAGACAGTGACCCAAGCCGGAAATCGAACCCGGGTTCCTGGGGCTGTGAGGCATCAGTGCCACCGTCCATGGTCTGCTGTGCCTCAATTGGTAGCACACGCACCTGTGAATCGCAGGGGTTCACGTCCCACTCCAGTCCAAAGAAATCATGGCTGACAATTCAGTGAAGTACTGACAGAATTGTCAGAGGTGCTGTCTTTCAGATGAGATGTTAAATTGAGATCCCGTCTCCCTGTCTGTGAAGCGTACAAGAAACAATACTTTTCACTGTCTACTCATACATGTGACAATAATAAATCAAATCAAATTATGTCAGCCTAACATTTTGAATGGGGAGGAACATTTGTCTCGGGCACCAGAATGGATCTTTAGTGTTAGACAAGGAATTGTCAGAGGCATTTAGCGGTTTAATGTTCAGTGCAAGCAACCAGGTTCCTTTCATTCAGTCCACTGGAGAAATGGAATGCATATTCACCATGGCAAAGTGAGTGAGAACTCTCCTCTGAGCTGCACCAGACTACCAAAGATCAGATGGATGCTTTTGCTGGACATGTTGAATTGCGCAGTACAATAAAGGGCTGGATTTTACGGCCTGGCTCATCCCAAAATCGTAAAATCCTGCCCGAGGTCAACGGACCTTTCCATGGTGAGCCCATCGCTTGCTCCGATTCCCGTGGCGAGCGGGATGGTAAAATTCCAGCCACAGTTTTTTGTGCATGTTTGGAATTTTTGAAAGTACATTGTGACACTCTGTCTTTCTATCTCTCCCTGTGTACCAACCACATCACCTGATTAGTCATGTAATGAGCAAACATAGAACAGGTTAGATTAAAAGATCATTTCCTGGACACCAACCACAGAAAGCAGGAAGTTCAGCAGGTGAAAATTTAACTCAGTAAATTCAAATCACAGATAAGACATATATTTCACTCCTGGCACTACTGCTGCTCCCATCTTCCTGCCCTAACTGGTGGACCTCGTCGCTATGTGCACTTTATATCTCCTGGGCCCCCTTCTCAGCGCTCTCCATCACTGACACTAATTCCAGCGCTTTTTTTAATGTTATCTCTGATTCAACTAATTTCCTCTGTGTTGCTCTGCATTGTTTACACTACATACCAATCGGTCCCTGAACATGTCATTCAATGCTGACCCAAAATCACAATGGTCCGTGATTTGTCTTAATCTTGCTACAAAGGCTGCACTGGTCTCCCCTGGGGCTCTCCAAGTTGAGTTAAATTTGTATCTTTGTAATATTATTGAGGGTTTAGGGTGGGAATACCCCTTCACTAGCTTAATGAGCTCTCGCAAATGTTTTGTGTCAGGAGCCTCCAGGAATGTTAAACTTCAGATCTAGTTGTACGTTTGGGTCCCACGTGCAGTCAGCAGTATAACTTCCTTCTGATCCTTCCCCTCTGTTCCATTAGCACAGAAAAAATATTCCAAACGCTCCATATTCTGTACCCAGACTTCTGTAGCCGCATTGAAAGCTTTGAATCTTCCAAAGCGAGGCATGACTATTGTTTACTGTTGCAGACTGGCCTCATTTAAACTTGTGCAACTCTTGAAAATGAACTTTCCTTCAAACTTCCTGTTGCAATCTGAGTTGCTGTTGTTTTTCCTCATCACCAATGTAGCAATTGCGATAATTGGCAACCACCAGTGAGCTAACAAATGGTGGGAAAGTGGAATTGAGGGTTATCACCTTAGATCAGTCATGCCTCATTGAATGGCAGAGCAGATGTGATGGGCCAAATGGCCTACATCTGCTCCTACATCTTATGGTCTTAATCATCTATACTCGGGGAAACCTATCCACATAATTCAACCCTTTAATTTATGGTGCAGTTGTATGAGATGTGTTATCCTGCTAGATGCCAGTACTCCCTGCTCGACGTTCACCATGAATAAAGGCAGAAGGCTTTGGGCTGCATTCTCAAATTCATCACATCAGAAACAAAAGTTATGCACACAATAGTTGCTTGCAGGTAGCCTCTGGCTAATGCGAAAGAAGTGAACACAAGAACACTAGACACATCAGTAAGGGTACAGCTGCATAACTGTCTCTTCCTTTAATTCCTTCTTTCCTGAAGGCAGTCCTTGCTCAAGGTGACCATTCCTTATTAGTCAAGCTACGCAGATCACGGAGGGGACTATTCAACCATGGGATGAGCCAGATCCTTTCCCCACTCTAGATCCACACGAAGGACATACTCCAGAAGGAATCACTGAATACTAATCGGGAATGGGAGCCTAAGGGGTGGCACGGTGACACAGTGGTTAACACTGCTGTCTCACAGTGACAGGGACCCAGGTTCGATTCCCAGCTTGGATGACTGTCTGCGTGGAGACTGCACATTCGCCCCGGTTTCCTCCCACAGTCCCAAAGACGTGCTGGTTAGGTGCATTGGTCATGCTAAATTCTCCCTCAGTGTACCCGAACAGGCGCCGGAGTGTGGCGATTAGGGGATTTTCATAGTCACTTCATTGCAGTGTTGATGTAAGCCTAGTTGTGACACTAATAAATAAACTTTACTTAAACGAGAACTGCAAGGCAATTTAACTTCTTCCATTCCTTTGCTTCTTAAATTGTACTGTTGTTTTCATTCCGGGTTCATTCTGGTAGAAAATTCCCTGTCTGGAAAGACTGCGGAACAGCGGCATTGGACTGAGGTGATCAGAGCCAGCTGTTTTTATTGCACTCAGTTTGAGGTGGCTGTGTTTTCGAGTCAGTTGGACATTCTAGTTACGCAGCCCTACTCAACCCAAGCAAGCACAAAACCCCAATACACGCCCATCTATCAGACTCAATTGAGTTTGACAGTGAGAGATATCTATTCTGGATAGAGTGGATGTGGGGAAGATGTTTCCATTATTTAGCACGGCCAATGCACCCTAACCAGCACGTCTTTTGGACTGTGGGAGGAAACCGCAGCACCCGAAGGAAACCCACGTAGACAACGTGCAGTCTCCGCACAGACAGTGACCCAAGCCGGGAATGAAACCCAGGTTCCTGGCGCTCTGAGGCAGGAACTGTGCCACCGTGCCGCCAGACTCTTCTCAAGCTGGACTTCATGTCTAATTTCACTCTGGGTAACACTAAACACGATGGCACAGTGAAAACAACGACCTGGTGCAGACAAAGACATTATTGATGCCCTCGTTCTCCAAAATCCTGACTTAATCAGCTTCGCTTTGTACCATTAGGTAGAATGATAGAGCGCAGAAAGAGGCCATTTGGCTTCTCTTCCTTGTTTGCATGAGTCATCCCAGTGAATCCCACTCCCCTGCATTTTTTTTTTCCACTTCAAGTGTTTATCAAATTTCTTTTGCAAGTGGAACCTGCTCTCATTACTATTTATAGATTGAACACTTGGTAGCTGGGCAGCCCAAAGCGTATCACAATTTGTATATATATTCATATCGTGCTTATGGCGTTTATTTTTCTGTGTTGACTTTCTGTCAGAGTTCTGTAAGTGAAATGTGCTTTGCCTGAAGCCTGCTGTTTTGACTGCCTTGCTCTATCTCTCTGTGGCAGAATCCTTTTCTTCCCTCTGCATATTTTAATTTCCTTTTCTCTGCTGGATTTTTGAGCATTATCTTCATTTTCCTTCGTCTCTACCTTTCAATGTTTCAAAGAAAAATCTCAAACAGGTCAACTTTCACGATTGGTTGAGGGCTGCGTGCTCAACCCCACCATAGAATAAACCATTCTTCTAATTAGTTTCTGTCACAGGAGACTTAATCCTGGGCGCCTCTGCTCCATCTGTCCAGTACCCGAGACACTTCCCTCATTTAAAGAACTAGAACTGTAGAATCCCTACAATGCAGAAGGAGGCCATGTGGCCATCAAGCTGGCACCAGCAACATCCCACTCAGGCCCTATTCCCATAGCCCCACGTATTTACCCCACTAATCCCTCTGACACCAAGGGACAATTTAGCATGACCAATTAACCTAACCCGCACATCTTTGGACTGTGGGAGGAAACCAGAGCACCAGAAGGAAACCCACGCAGACACGGGGCGAATGTGCAATCCCCACACAGATTTTTCTTTTTTGTTTATATATCCAATTCAATCCAATCAAAGTCCAATTCAAAGTCTCAGCAAGTGAGACATTCCAGATCCAAGCTGACAAGATAGGCTCACCACTTCCGGTCTTGGGCTTGATCCACATGATCCAAGCTGGTTGGAGTAGGCAGACATCTCCGCCTCCAAGGCTTGATCTCATTTGCATCTTAGCCAAAAGGCCGAGATGTCGCTTTTAAAAATTGCTTCATATGAAAATGAAGCTTAGATGCAACCCAATGGCCACGACCAAGTGCAGCATCAGCAGACCACACTTGATCTTAGCCAAAAGGCAATCCCCACACACATTTTTTTATATATACTTTTCCAATTCAATCAAATCAAATCCAATTCAGAGTCTCAACAAGTTGAGACATTTCCGATCCAAGCTGACAAGACAGGGTATGCGACCCTTTACCCGGTCTTGGGCCTGATCTACATGAGCCAAGCTGATTGGAGTAGGCAGACATCTCCGCCCCCAAGGCCTGATCTCACCCGCATCCCAGCCAAAAGGCCAAGATGCCGCCCCCAAAAATTGCTTCACATGAAAACGAAGCCCAAATGCAACCCAACGGCCACGGCCAAGCGCCACATCACCAGACCACACTTGATCCCAGCCAAAAGGAATCCCCACACAGATAGTCAGCTGAGGCTGGATTTGAACCCAGGTCCCTGGCACTGTGAGGCAGCAGTGCTTGCCACTGTGCCACCCCAAGGTGGAGGTGGAATCTATAGCATTAATACCTACGGGACTAGAAACTGGATAAACCCATGTCTTGGGCACAGGGATTATAACTGCCCTGTCCCCTTTCAGATTGTAGCTTGCAACACACATTTTTGCAATTTGAAACTCATCTGAAACCAAAGATGCAAATTAGGAGCAGGAGTAGACCATTCAGCCCTTTGGGCCTGCTAGCCATTCAATAAAATCATGGCTGATCTGATCTCAATTTCACATTCTGCCTACCCATGATAACTTTTGACTCCCTTGTTAGGGCGGCATGGTGGCTCAGTGGTTAGCACTGCTGCCGCACAGCGCCAGGAACCTGGGTTCGATTCCTGGCTTGGGTTTCTTCTGGGTGCTCTGGCTTCCTCCCACAGTCCAAAAGACGTGCTGGTTAGGTGCATTGACCATGGTAAATTCTCCCTCAGTGTACCCGAACAGGCGCTGGAGTGTGGCGACTTGGGGATTTCACAGTAACTTCATTGCAGTGTTAACGTAAGCCTACTTGTGACACTCATAAATTAACATTTTAGTCATGAATTTTGTGATACTCGGGATAGATTTTGGGGAAACATAGAGCTTTATCACTGGTGTGAGATCTCTTCCATGGTTACGCCTTCTCTCTCTGTGTGCCCCCCGCGAGGTCCATTAGATCACTTCCTATGCATACATTAAGACAGCAGAGCTCCAGTGAGCCAATAGGAATACAGGCCAGGCTCTTTGGGCAAGAAGGTCCAATTTCCACCCCAACACCTACGATCATCCTCCACCATCCTGACCACATCTTTGGAAGTCCAATAAATTTCAACAGCTTGCGTTTAATTACTCCCTCGGCCATATCCAGAATTATTTTTATAATTACCGATATGTGGTTAATCAGCCTGCAATTATTCCCAACATGAGGATGTGAATGCCACGGGCTAAAGTGCAGAGAAGTGTTTACACAGAAAAGCATTTTTAATTAGGAGATGTGGAAATCGGAGTTTGTTCGTAATTAAATAGGCAAGAGGTTTTCTTTTCTCCCTGCAAGTTGAAGGGCTTCCTGCTCACTCCAGAGAGAACAAATGAAGTTTGGAGGTAAATGTTTCACTTCCTGTTCATTTCTTCCAATGACGCCTGACTTCCCAACAACAACAACAACACCTGATGATTGGAAAGGTGCTCAAACAAGGCCATGGGCCATCCTGATGAATTCAATTCAAAGAATAGAGTTCATAGAATCCTTACAGTGCAGAGGGAGGCCATTCGATTCAATTTGATTTTGATTTGATTTATTATTGTCACATGTATTTACAGTGAAAAGTATTGTTTCTTGCATGCTGTACAGACAATACCATTCATAGAGAAGGAAACGAGAGAGTGCAGAATGTAGTCATAGCTAGGGTGTAGAGAAAGATCAATCTAATGCAAGATAGGTCCATTCAAAAGTCTGACAGCAGCAGCGAAGAAGCTGTTCTTGAGTCGGTTGGTACGTGACCTCAGACTTTTGTATCTTTTTCCCGATGGAAGAAGGTGGAAGAGAGAATGTCCGGGGGGTGTGGGGTCCTTAATTATGCTGGCTGCTTTTCCGAGGCAGCGGGAAGTGTAGACAGAGTCAATGGATGGGAGGCTGGTTTGCGTGATGGATTGGGCTACATTCACAACCTTTTGTAGTTCCTTGCAGTCTTGGGCAGAGCAGGAGCCATACCGAGCTGTGATACAACCAGAAAGAATGCTTTCTATGGTGTATCTGTAGAAGTTGGTGAGATTCGTGGCTGATATGCCAAATTTTCTTAGTCTTCTGAGAAAGTCGAAGCGTTGGTGGGCTTTCTTAACTATAGTGTCGGCATGGAGGGATCAGGGCAGGTTGTTGGTGATCTGGACACCTAAAAACTTGAAGCTCTTGACCCTTTCTACTTCGTCCCCGTTGATGTAGACATGGACATGTTCTTTCTCCTTTATACTTCCTGAAGTCGATGACAATCTCCTTCATTTTGTTGACATTGAGGGAGAGATTATTGTTGCCACATCAGTTCACCAGATACTCCATCTCATTCCTGCACTCTGTGTCATCATTGTTTGAGATCTGACCCACTACGGTGGTGTCATCAGCAAACTTGAAAATCGAATTGGAGCGGAATTTGGCTGCAAAGTCAAAGGTGTATAAGGAGTATAGTAGGGGGCTGAGAACACAGCCTTGTGGGGCACCAGTGTTGAGGATGATTGTGGAGGAGGTGTTGTTGCCTGTTTTTACTGATTGTGGTCTGTGAGTTAGGAAGTTCAGGATCCAGTCGCAGAGGGAGGTGCCGAAGCCCACAGAGTTTGGAGATGAGTTTCATCAAAATAATGGTGTTGAAGGCTGAGGTGTAGTCAGTTAACAGGAGTCTGACATAGGTGTCCTTGTTATTTAGATGTTGCAGGGTTCAGTGCAGGGCCAGGGAGATGGACCTGTTGCGGCGGTTGGCAAACTGTAGTGGATCCAGGTAGTCCTGGGGGCTGGAATTGATTTGTGCCATGACTAACCTTTCGAAGCACTTCATAATGATGGATGTCAGAGCCACCGGCTGATAGTCATTAAGGCACACTTGGTTTTTCTTAGGTACTGGAATGATGGTCATCTTCTTGAAGCAGATAGGGATCTCAGATTGTTGTAAAGAGAGGTTGAAGATGTGTGTGAATACCCCCACCAGCTGATCCGTGCAGGATCTGAGTGCATGTCTGGGTACCCCATCTGGGCCAGTTGCTTTCTGTGGGTTGACCTTCAAGAAAGCTGCTCTGACATCTGCAGTGGTGACCCCAGATACAGGTTCATCCACGGCTTCCAGGGTGGAGGGCATGCTCTTGCTGATCTCTTGCTCAAAACAAGCATAGAATGCATTGAGCTCATCAGGGAGGGGTGTGTTGGAGCTGGCGATTTTACATGCCTTCATCTTGTAGCCTGTTATGTCTTGCAGACCTTGCCATAGTCGGTGGGGGTCGGTGTGGCTAGCCTGGGACTTTAGATTGGTCTGGTACTGTCTTTTGGCATCTTTGATGGATCTCCTCAGATTGTACCTGGCTTTCGTATTCGGTCCATTGAGTCTGCACCGACCACAATCCCACCCAGCCCCTATTCCCACAACTCCTCATGTTTACCCTGCTAATCCCCCTGACACTAGGGTTAATTTATAGAATCATAGAATCCTGCAGTGCACAAGGAGACCATTCGGCCCATCGAGTCTACACCGACCACAATCCCACCCAGGCCCTATCCCCACAACCTCATGCATTTACGCTAGCTAGTCCCCCTGACACTAAAGGGCACTTTAGCATGGCCAATCAACCTAACCCACACATCTTTGGACTGTGGGAGGAAACCGGAGCACCCGGAGGAAACCCACGCAGACATGGGGCGAATGTGCAAACTGCACGCTGACAGTGACCCGAGGTCGGAATCGAACCCGGGTCCCTGGCGCTGTGAGGCAGCAGTTCTAACCACTGTGCCACCGTGCCATCCTTTTACTTTTATTAGCCATGTGGAAATTTGTTTCCAGTGCATTGTTGATTCATTAAAAATATATGTAAATGGATAATAATCTTGAAAGAAAGAAAATTGCCCTATCACACTGACCTAACTTTAATTAAATGTGTATTAAAGACTATTCCAATGTATTAGCACAATCAGTCAGTGAGTTCCACCTTGGGTGTTTATTCTCATCCAAACATTTATGCTCCTGCTAAAAGTTCCTGGAGAGAAGGGCACAAATTAATTTAGGCAATGATTTGATTTGATTTGATTTATTATTGTCACATGTATTGAGATACAGTCAAATGTCTTGTCTCTTGCGCACTATACAAACAAAACATCCTGTTCATAGAGTACGTAGGGGAGAAGGAAAGGAGAAGGTGCAGAATACAATGTTGCAGTTGCAGATAGGTTGACGAGAAAGATCAGCTTAATATATGGTCCGACAATTTAAAAGTCTGATGGCAGTAGGGAAGAAGTTGTTCTTGAGTCGATTGGTACGTGTCCTCAGGCTTTTGTATTTTTTTTCCCCTACAGAAGAAGATGGAAGAGAGTATGTTTGGGGCATGTGTGGTCATTGGTTATGCTGGCTGCTTATCTGAGGCAGCGGGGAGTGTAGACAGAGTCAATGGATGGGAGGTTGGTTTGCGTGTTAGACTGAGCTATGTCTTTGCGGTCTTGGTCAGAGCAGGAGCCATACCAAGCAGTGATACATTCGTAAAGGATGCTTTCTATGGTGCATCTGTAAACGCTAGTGAGAGTCATAGTAGACATGCAGAATTTCTTCAGCCTTTTGAGAAAATAGAATCCTTGGTAGGCTTTCTTAACCATAGTGTCGGCATGGAGGGTTCAGGACAGATTGTTGGTGATCTGGACACCTAGAAACTTGAAGCTCTCGACCACTTCATCACCACTGATGTAGACAAGGGCATGTCCTGCACTATGTTTCCTGAAGTCGATTTGTCCTACATCTGAGGGATTGTAGCCTTTTCCGAGAATGCATCCAATGGTAATACTCAGATTGGGGTGATTCTTACAGTCCATGACACTCCACTTACATCAAAATTTTTCAAGAGGAGATTTTGCCAAGAAAAATCCGTTCATCAATTACTCATCCTGCTTGCACCCTTAAAGAGTCAGCTTTCCTTCAACAACAGAACCAGGTGAGACATCCACAAACGCTGGAACTCTCAACTGCCACTGAGGATGGAATCATAGAATCTTCTTGCAACAAAGGGGGAGATTTGGCTGGTTGTACTTTTCCGGCTCATTGACAAGCTGTCTGCTTTTATTCCACAGCCTTATTACCGTCAAATACCCAACTGACTTTCTAATCCTCCAACAGAATTGATTCCATCAACAATCAGTGTCCTGAGGATGTAGTAGGGAGATTGGAAGATCCTACCAGTAAGAAGCCCCAGCAAATCTTGTTCACTGAAATTGTTGTTGGTTGCCGCAAAACCCATCTGGTTCACTAATGTCCTTTATAGAAGGAAATCTGCCTTCCTTACCTGGTCTGGCCTACACGTGACTCCACAGCCACAGCAACGTAGTTGACTCTTAAATGGTCCACAAGTCACTCAGTTGTATCAAACTGCTATCATACCAACCTCTGTGTGAAAAAAATCTTCTCATTTCCCCTCTAACCCTTTTGCTAATGATTTTAAATCTCTGGTTACTCATCCACTTACTAAGGAAACACTTCAGCCCAGTTATCTTGATCTGAAACTCCTCAGAATTTTGAATATCTCTAATTCAGTTTCCCTTTTACCTTCTCTGCTTTAAGGAGAATAATCATAGTTTCTCCAATCTCTCCACACAACTGAACTTGGAGATCATCCTGGTAAAACTCCACTGCGGCCTCGATCTCCAAAGCTTTGACATCCTTCCTAAAGAGTGGTGCCAGAATTGTACGGTGGCACAGTGGTTAGCACTGTTACATCTTTTTTAAAAAGTTTATTTATTAGTCACAAGTAAGGCTTACATTAACACTGCAATGAAGTTACTGTGAAATTCCCCTCAAAGCCTCAAAGTGCCAGGGACCCGTGTTTGATTCCCAGCTTGGGTCACTGTCTATGTGTAGTCTGCACGTTCTCCCCATGTCTGCGTGGGTTTCCTCTGGGTGCTCCTGTTTCCTTCCACAGGCTGAAAGATGTGCTGGTTAGGTGCATTGACCATGCTAAATTCTCCCTCAGTGTACCCGAACAGGCGCCGGAGTGTGGTGACTAAGGGATTTTCACAGCAACTTCGTTGCAGTGTTAATGTAAGCCTACTTGTGACACTAATAAATATACTTTACAGCTTTAAAAACACTCCAACTAAAGCTGAATCATAGATTTGTGAAAACTTACCATGACCCCTTTGTTTTTTTTATTCAAGGCCCCAATTTACAAAATTAAATATCCAGTTTAATTTCTTACCCACCATGCCCTGCCACCTTGGAGGCGTTAACAATATGCATTTGCAGGGCCCTCCGTTCTTACATCCTCCTCAAAACAGTCTCATTCCTGTAGATGGTGGCATAAAAGTCTAGTTAGCGAATAAGCTCCCTAAAATCATGGCCGAATTCTCCAGTCCTGCACACCCCGCTGCCACCGCCAGCGAGAATGGAGAATTTGGCGCTTAGCCAAAATTTCCATTCACAGCAGCGGCACCGGAGAATCCCAGCTGTGGGCGCGGTCGGAGTATGTTTTTTCGTATATCTGGCATATTAGTCAACACTAGCCCCCATGCCCACCACTACCCTTCCATTTTCAGCCACAGAGTGCTATATTCAGGGGTCAGTTTAGCTCAGCCAACAGGACAGCTGGTTAATGATGTAGAGCGACATCAACAGTGCCATGAAGGCCCTGCCGTCTCAACCTTGCCTTGTGGTGTGGTGATCCTCAGGTTAAATCGCCACCAGTCAGCTCTTCCCCCTCAAAGGGGAAAGCAACCTATGGTCATCTGGGACTTTACCTTTACTATATTCGCATGAGTTGTCAGCATCAATCTTTCACCTCAAAAATTGATGTTTTACTCACCTTAGAACTGGGTACAAGGGATCAAGCAGATAATATGGCTGTATTGCAAAAATGTGCGGGAACTTAGGACATACCCAGATCCCGTGTGGCAACATAGAATCCTTACAGTGCAGAAGTAGGCCATTTGGCCCATTGAGCCTGCACCAACAACAATCCCACGCAGGCCCTATCTCCGTAATCCCACGTATTTACTCTGCTAATCTCTCTGATACTAAGGGGCAATTTAGCATGGCTAATCAACCTCACCCACACATCTTTGGAGTGTGGGAGGAAATCAGAGCAACCGGAGGAAACCCATTGCAGACAAGGGGAGAATGTGCAAACTCTACACAGTCACCCGAGACCAGATTTGAACCTGGATCCCTGGAGCTGTGAGGCAGCAGTGCTAACCACTGTGCCACCCTAATAACTACCCACAGCGACAGTTCACTATATTGGTGTAGAAATCGAACATGTATTTGGAGGCATTTTTTGAGGCTTTAAAGGTCAGGTTGTATGCTGGCCTCTTTGCTGCTTCTCCATGTTATTTTTTCCAAAGTCCTTCCCTTCCCATTTATCCATATTAAATTCCCCTTTTCATCCGTGTGACTAAGTCCTGTTAAGTCTGCAACTATCTGGCTCACTGGTTATCACATTACCAATTTTTATTACAAACTCTAAAATTGTGTTGTTTACATCCAAGATCAGGCCAGTTACATGAAGCAGACTCTGACACTGACAATGGTGGATCCCAGTACATAATTCCCCTGAGTCAACAAAGGCACCCATTCTCCACCATTCTCTGCCTCCCATCCCTTAGAATTATTCAGACCAAATTTATCAACACCCCCTTTAGCATCAGGTGCTTTTATTTTCTGAATATGCCTGTTACAATGTTTAAAGTTTTTATTTATTAGTCACACGTTGGCTTACATTAACACTGCAATGAAGTTACTGTGAAATTCCCCTAGTCGCCACACTCTGGCGCCTGTTCGGGTCAATGCACCTAAACAGCTCGTCTTTTAGACTGTGGGAGGAAACTGGAGCACCCGGAGGAAACCCACGCAGACATGGGGAGAATGTGCAAACTCCACACAGACAGTGACCCAAGCCAGGAATTGAACCCGGGTCCCTGGCGCTGTGAGGCAGCAGTGCTGACCACTGTGCCACCCCATCTTATCAAACATCCTTTCAAAATTCGTATATATTCCTTGATTATCCTACTTCATCAATCCTCTCTGTTTCGTCGACAAAGAACAAAGAACTAAATCAGGTTAATCAAACACAATTTGCCTTTAAAATGCATGCTGGGTTCTCCAATCTGACCCAAAATTCCTTTAAATATCCTTTTAATTTTTATGTCTTAAATGATGTTTGAGTGCTCTTTTATGTAATTCTCCAATCTTCTCTCAAATTCCCTTTCATCCTTCTTATATCCTTTTACAATATGATCCTGCAAATTGTGTATTCTGTGTGATTTTTTCAGTTGTATTCTGTACCTTATATTTCTCATAAAGTTCCTTTTTTTGTTAGATATTAACTTTCTATTTCTTTGCAATCCAGGGAGATCAAGGGGCGAATTTTCCCGTTCCGCCTGCCACGGGAATTGTAGCGGGCGAGGGGCGGACCGTGGAAAGGTCCATTGACATCGGGTGAGATTTTCCGGTTTCGGGGCGAGCGTGACCGGAAAACCCTGCCCCTAGTTTTTGATGCCCTAAACCTCCTTGCTTGGTTTGTATCCAAACTATCATTGTGTGCCTGTCTGTGTGTTAATTAAGCTGTGGGGTGGGGGGGGGGGGGGGGGGGGGGGGGTTGTGGGGGGGGGGGGGGGGGGGGGTGAATAGTGAGAACTTGTCTGGGGGAGTTGAGAGCTAAAAGGTGTAAAAGTACTTTAAATGCATATATTTGTGATAAGAGGACATGGTGAAGTGGGTTTATAAGGAAATAGGTCATGGTTAAAAATTTGCCTTAGGAGCTAGATAGGAACTTGGCCCTTCTGCTTGTAAATTTCAAAGGGGAGTAAGGGGCTTTCATAACTTACAAAGGCTTCATAAGTAAACAAGAGAAAGTTATTATATTTTGTTTAACCCAAAAGGGGAGGTAACAGGAAAACATGCACATTTTTTTCTATTTTGGGAAAGTTGAATTCAACAGTGTTGCTGGGGATAATAAAATCGAAGATTAAAGGAACAATTATACCCAGGAACAATGTTGAGCTGAGTTTTGTTGGCAGTGTAGGGGAGATATCCTGGGACCAACTCTATGTTGAGAAAAGGTGTGTGATATCTGAAGCAACCATCCAGAAGCCAGAAAAGTCTTTGTTTCAGAAAGCAGTCTTGTTTCTGAATTCTTCTGGAATTTCTCAACACAGTGGAAGAGAGTGAGAAGTTGTTTGGTATATCAATCAGCCTTTGAGTCTATGTAAATATTGGGGTTAGGAACAATGGAGGTACTTGAGATGCATTCAAGCGTGATGGGGAAGATAAATAAAAGCAGATGACTGGAAGCAGAGTAGAAATCCATTAAGTTGCCAATAGAAGTCTATTTGAAAGTACTGCACCATGACATTGAGAGAGATCAAAGGTTTGCAATAATAACTTCATCCTGAATTATAGTTTCCAGAAGTTTCCTTATTTCCAAAGATAAACCGATGGGCCTCTCATTGTTGGGCTTATCTTTGTATCCTTTTTGGAAGAAGAGTGTAACTTTTCAAATTCTCTGGTCCTCTGGGGCCACCCTTGAGTCGAAGGAAGATTGGAAAATTATGGTCAATTCCCACTCTCGTTTCTTTCAGGATCTCATCTGGTCTCGCTGTCTTATCCACTTGAAACGCAGACAATCTATCCAATGCCTCCTCCTTTTCAATTTAAACCCATCTAATGTCTGAATCATCCCAGCATGCCCTGGGTAGCATCTTCTTCCTTTGCAAAGACAGTTGCAAAATATTCATTTAATCATTCAAACATGCTCTCCGTCTCCATGTGTAAATCTTCCTTTTTGTCCCTAATTGACCCCACTCCTTCTTCCACCACCCTTTCACAATTTATAAACCTGTACAAGATTTTGGGATTCACTTTTATGTTGGCTGCCTGTCTTTTTTAATACTCTTTTGCTTCTCTTATTTGCTTCTTCACCTCCCCTCTGAGCCATCTGTATTCAGCTTGGTTTTCAGTTGTATTTTCTACTTCACACCAGGGACGGCCCGGTGGCACAGTGGTTAGCATTGCTGCCTCACAGCACCAGGGACCTGGGTTCGATTCCCGGCTTGGGTCACTGTCTGTGTGGAGTCTGCATATTCTCCCCGTGTCTGCGTGGGTTTCCTCCGGGTGCTCTGGTTTCCTCCCACAGTCCAAAAGATGTGCTAATTAGGTGTATTGGCCATGCTAAATTCTCCCTCAGTGTACCCGAACAGGCACTGGAGTGTGGCGACTAGGGGGTTTTCGCAGTAACTTCATTGCAGTGTAAATGTAAGCCTACTTGTGACACTCATAAATACACTTTAAAACTCACAAGCATGCTTTTTCTAATCTTAATTTCGACCTCCAAAGGCTTGTAAGGTCTCCAAGCCTGTTCCTTTTTAGATCCACCAAAAGCAAACTTGTTCCCCTCAAAAGGAACTCTTCAAATGTAGACAATAAGCATATAACAAAACTTACTCCAACTTATAAATCAAAGAAAGGGTTTTAATAAAGAAACTTCATAACTCCAAACTTGGGGCCTCGTCCTGGGCCAATCCGAGCTCCCCACAATTCCCAACAGGGTCTTATTTATAGTGAATCAGCTGATCAGCTGACCACCACATCATTCTGTAATTGGTTCCATGGTTTACTGGGTCAGCTGACCCTTACAGCTTGTTACCATTGGTCACATTACATTCAATACAAAGTTGTCACTGGTTACATTCTAACAAACTGACCTCCTGGTAGTGACACTGCAAGCAACTAACTTGGTGACCTGCAGAAAATCCACCTCTTCGAGAAAATCCTGAAGATGTCTTTGACTGTTGAATTCACCTAAGCTACACCTTCTTCATCCCATGTGCAATGCATGTTTTGCAGAACAGGATAATCACGTGCATTATAAAATGTTCCTTTTGCTTATAACTTGTAAAAGTGCACTATTCTCTTCCAATGTATTTTCCTTGTGTGTTTATGTAAGTGGATGCCGCAGATTTATAGATCACAGATATATCACATGATGTGGAGATGCCGGTGTTGGACTGGGGTGGACAAGATGAGAGGTCACACGACACCAGGTTATAGTCCAACAGGTTTGTTTGAAATCACAAGCTTTCGGAGCACTGCTCCTTCATCAGGTGAAGTAATATTTCACAGATATAGCCCTAGGGGCTAAAGGGATCACGGGATATAGGGGAGAAGGCAGGATCAGGATATTGAATTCGATGATCAGCCATAATCAAAATGAATGGCGGAGCAGGCTCGAAGGGCCGAATGGCCTCTTCCTGCTTCTAGTTTCTATGTTTCCTCTGTTTCTAATTACCTTTGAGGGTGACTATTTAGAAAAACAATCACCTTCCTTTATTTAAACTCATGAGAAGCTTGCTGTTGATTATTCAAATGGTTCACATACTCAGAGGTTAAAAAACGCACACAGAAATTCTCTGAAATTCACTGATTACGACAACAGGGAGACAGGGACAAAGATTTCAGAAGTTCCCTTGCACCCTATTCATAACACCACGAGGCAGAGGATGTGCATATGATGTGTCCCAGATGTCTTGGCAATGTTAGTTGACCGTTCACACAAGCTTTCTTTCAGTTCTCAGACTACTTTCCTATTCATCGAATATTTAAATGCGAAGACGGGCGTTTCCATTTGGTTGTGCTGCTTTCTTTCACGGCATGTGGGAAGGAAGGGGGAAGGGATCATGAAAAGAGAGTATAGGGAACTAGGAAGACATCTGAGAAGATGGAAAGCAAAGGTAGGAATCTCAGGATTGCTGCCTGTGCCACGGGAGGGTGAGGGCAGGAATGGAGTGAGGTGGAGGATGAATGTGTGGCTGAGGGACTGGTGCAGGGGGCAGGGATTCAGGTTCCTGGACCATTGGTACCTCTTTAGGGGCAGGTGTGACCTGTACACAAAAAACGGGTGGCACTTGAATTCCAGGGGGACCAATATCCTGGCAGGAAGGTTGGCTGAGGCTGCTGGGGAGAGTTTAAACTAGAGAGGTTGGGGGGAGGGGATCGGGATGAGGTGACTGGGAGCGAGGAAGTAAGCTCGCAAACAGAGAAGGGTTATAGACAGTGCAAGAGGGAGGATGGACGGGGGATACAGAAGAAGAGAGCTCAGACCAAAGGATTGAGATGTGTTTACTTTAATGCCAGGAGTATAGTGAATAAAGGGGATGAGCTCAGAGCGTGGATCGATGCCTGGAAGTGTGATGTGGTGGCCATTACGGAGACTTGGATGTCTCAGGGACAGGACTGGATACTCCAGGTGCCGGGATTCAGATGTTTCAGGAAGGACAGGCAGGGAGGCAAGAGAGGGGGTGGAGTGGTACTGCTGATCAGTGATAGTGTCACAGCTGTAGAGAAGGTGTATGCTGTGGAGGGATTGTCTACAGAGTCGCTGTGGGTGGAAGTTCGGAGTGGGAAGGGGTCGATCACTTTGCTGGGAGTTTTCTATCGGCCGCCCAATAGTAACAGGGAGGTGGAGGAGCAAATAGGGGAACAGATCCTGGAGAGATGCAGTAATAGCAGAGTTGTTGTGATGGGAGACTTTAATTTCCCAAACATAGATTGGAATATCCCTAGGGTAAGGGGATTGGATGGGGAGGAGTTCGTTAGGTGTGTTCAGGAGGGTTTCCTGACACAGCATGTGGACAAGCCTACAAGAGGAGAGGCTGTACTTGATCTGATACTGACCAATGAACCTGGACAGGTGTCAGATCTCTCAGTGGGAGAGCATCTTGGGGATAGCGATCATAACTCTATCTCCTTGATGCTTGCATTGGAAAAAGAGAGGATCAGGCAAGCTAGGAAAGCGTTTATATGGAGTAAGGGGAAATATGAAGGCATAAGGCAGCAAATTAGAGGAGTAAATTGGAAGAAGGTATTCTCGGGGAAATGTACTGAAGAGAGGTGGCAGTTTTTCAAGGAATGTCTATCTAGAGTTCTACAGGACAACATTCTGAGCAGACAGGGAGGAGTTGGTAGATTAAAGGAACCGTGGTGCATAAAAGCTGTGTGGGACCTAGTCGAGAAGAAAAGGAAAGTGTACAAAAGGTTCAGAGAGCTTGGCGAAGATAGGGATCTAGATGAGTATACGGCTTGTAGGAAGGGACTAAAGAAGGAAATTAGGAGAGCCAGAAGGGGTCACGAGAAGGCCTTGGCAGGTAGGATTAGTCCAAAGTCCAAAGATGTGCGGGTTAGGTTGATTGGCCAGGTTAAAAATTGCCCCTTAGAGTCCTGAGATGCATAGGTTAGAGGGATTAGCGGGTAAATATCATAGAAATCATAGAAACCCTACAGTGCAGAAGGAGGCCATTCGGCCCATCGAGTCTGCACCGACCACAATCCCACCCAGGCTCTACCCTCACATATTTACCCGCTAATCCCTCTAACCTACGCATCCCAGGACTCTAAGGGGCAATTTTTAACCTGGCCAATTAACCTAACCCGCACATCTTTGGACTGTGGGAGGAAACCGGAGCACCCGGAGGAAACCCATGCAGACACGAGGAGAATGTGCAAACTCCACACAGACGGTGACCCGAGCCGGGAATCGAACCCGGGACCCTGGAGCTGTGAAGCAGCAGTGCTAACCACTGTGCTACCGTGGGGGTAGGGCCTGGGTGGGATTGTGGTTGGTGCAGACTCGATGGGCCGAATGGCCTTCTTCTGCACTGTAGGGGTTTCTATGATTAAGGAAAACCCTAAGGCGTTCGATAAATATGTGAAGAGTAAAAGGAAGAGACGTAAAGGAATAGGGCCTATAAAAGGTGAAGGCGGGAAAATCTGTACGGAACCAATAGAAATGGCAGAGGTGCTTAATGAGTATTTTGCCTCGGTTTTCACAGTGAAGGACCTGGGTGGATGCACGGCGGGCTTGCGGTGGACTGAAAAGATTGAGTATGTGGACTTTAACAAAGAGGCTGTGCTGGAATCTTTGATTGGCATCAAAATAGATAAGTCGCCGGGTCCGGATGGGATGTACCCCGGATTACTGTGGGAGGCGAGGGAAGAGATTGCAGAGCCTCTGGTGATGATCTTTGCATCGTCGATGGAGACGGGAGAGGTGCCGGAGGATTGGAGGATTGCGGATGTGGTTCCTATTTTCAAGAAGGGGAATAGGGATAGCCCAGGAAATTACCGACCAGTGAGTCTAACGTCCGTGGTTGGTAAGCTGATGGAGAAGATCCTGAGGGACAAGATTTATGAGCATTTAGAGAGGTTTAGTATGCTCAAGAATACTCAGCATGGCTTTGTCAAAGGCAGATCGTGCCTTACGAGCCTGGTGGAGTTCTTCGAAAATGTGACTAAACACATTGATGAAGGGAAAGCGGTAGATGTGGTTAATATGGATTTTAGCAAGGCATTCGATAAGGTCCCCCATGCAAGGCTTCCAGAAAAAGTGAGAGGGCATGGGATCCAAGGGGCTGCTGCCCTGTGGATCCAGAACTGGCTTGCCCAAAGGAGGCAGATAATGGGTATAGATGGGTCTTTTTCTAAATGGAGGTCGGTCACCAGTTGTATGCCCCAGGGATCTGTTCTGGGACCCTTGCTGTTTGTCATTTTCATAAATGACCTGGATGAGGAAGTGGAGGGATGGGTTGGTAAGTTTGCCGACGACACGAAGGTTGTTGGGGTTGTGGATAGTCTGGAGGGATGTCAGAAGTTACAGAGGGACATAGATAGGATGCAAGACTGGGCAGAGAAGTGGCAGATGGACTTCAACCCAGATAAATGCGCAGTGGTCCATTTTGGCAGGTCAAATGGGATGAAGGAGTACAATATAAAGGGAAAGACTCTTAGTACTGTAGAGGATCAGAAGGACCTTGGGGTCTGGGTCCATAGGACTCTAAAATCGGCCCCGCAGGTGGAGGAGGTGGTTAAGAAGGCGTATGGTGTGCTGGCCTTTATCAATCGAGGGATTGAGTTGAGGAGTCCAGGGATAATGATGCAGCTATATAAGACCCTCGTCAGACCCCACTTGGAGTACTGTGCTCAGTTCTGGTCGCCTCATTACAGGAAGGATGTGGAAAAGATTGAAAGGGTGCAGAGGAGATTTACAAGGATGTTGGCTGGATTGAGTGGCATGCCTTATGAAGATAGGCTGAGGGAGCTCGGTCTTTTCTCCTTGGAGAGACATAGGATGAGAGGAGACCTAATAGAGGTATATAAGATGTTGAGAGGCATAGATCGGGTGGACTCTCAGAGGCTTTTTCCCAGGGTGGAAATGGCTGCTACGAGAGGACACAGGTTGAAGGTGCTGAGGGGTAGGTACAGGGGAAATGTTTGGGGGAAGTTTTTCACACAGAGGGTGGTGGGCGAGTGGAATCGGTTGCCATCAGTGGTGGTGGAGGTAAACTCAATAGGGTCTTTTAAGAGACTCCTGGATGAGTACATGGGACTTAATAGGATGGAGGGTTATATTTAGGCCTAAAAGGTAGGGATATGTTCGGCACAACTTGTGGGGCCGAAGGGCCTGTTTTGTGCTGTAGTTTTTCTATGTTTACTCAAAATGGACAAGAACAGCACAAAAGATCCTGACATTTTAAGGATGGCGCAAACAGAGTTTCTGCAATTCTTTGCACCATTTTGAAAAGCATGGTGCAAGAAGCTGGCCCCACCCTCAAAACTGACCCACCCCTCCCACCCAAAATCAAATTAATCACCACGATAAGCTTCATTAATTGCACTTTTTTTGCCAGCCTATGAGGGGACTGTCATCTTTATTTTCTTCATTCTTTCATTGGATGTGGACATCACTGGCAAGTCAACATATGTTGCCCATTCCTAATTGCCCTTGAATTAAATGATTTGATAGGTATATTCCTAATATGAAAAAAGATAAAGGGATATGGGGAACAGGTGAATTTGAGACCGGGGAGAGATCAGCCATGATCTGATTGAATGGCGGAGCAGGCTTGGAGGGCTGAATTTGCCGACTTCTGCTCCAAATTCCTATGTATAAGTTTATTTATTAGTCACATGTCGGCTTACATTAACACTGCAATGAAGTTACTGTGAAAATCTCCTGGCCGCCACACTCCGGCACCTGTTTGGGTACACTGAGGGAGAATTTAGCATAGCCAATGCACCTAACCAGCACGTCTTTCAGAATGTGGGAGGAAACCGGAGCACCCAGAGGAAACACACACAGACTCCACATAGACAGTGACCTAAGCTGGGAATCGAACCCAGATCCCTGGTGCTGTGAGGCAGCAGTGTTAAACACTGTGCCACCACGCCGTCCTTACTTTCTTTATTCTTTCACGGGATGTGGACACCACTGGCGAGGCCAATATTTGTTGTCCATCCCTAATTGCCCTCGAATTAAATGATTTGACAGATATACGTGGCTTGTGAGGGCCATTTCAAAGGGCTGTTAGGAGACATCGGCTGGAATTTTCCAGCTGTTCACGCCGGCAGGATCTTGGGTTCCCACCAACAGCGCACCCCTGCCACTGGTTTCCCAGCAGTGAAGGGTGCATTCAACGGGAAACCCCATTGACAACAGCATGACCAGAAGATCCCACCACCAACCAATGGAGGACCACCCACGCGTGGCGGGTTGTGTAGAAAATCGCACCCGTTGTCAATGTCTGGAGTCACATGTAGGCCAGATTGGGTAAGGAAGGCAGATTTCCTTCCCCAAAGGAACATCAGTGAACCAGATGATAGCTTCATGGTCACCATTACTGAGACAGTTCATTTTTTATACAAATAGAATTCAAATTCCATCAGCTGCCATGGTGAGGTTTGAACCCAGAGACCTGGGCCGAAGGATCACTAGTCCAGTAACTTTACCATCATCTGCCCTATATTAATTGGGCATGGAGGGCATGGAGCTCCGAGGGAAATATCAAATTGTGCCTGTTTGACAGGCCTGCTACTGTTTGAGCACCGTTGGTAGGGGTCTGCAAACGGGAAGCGGAGTTGAGACGACTAGATTTAAATAAAGAAATACCCTTCCCGCCAATGCAGTAAATGATACAGTAGTTTAGACATTGTCCTTTCACCCTCTGGAGGTATGAAAGTGACAGTATAATAGACATTGTTCCTACTCGGGATTTGGGTTTTCCAGACTGATTGTAAAAATCTTCTTCTGTTGGCTTGAAGCATCCTATGTGAAACATGGTTTGAGAGAGTTTTGACCCAGATCTGAATGGGGATAGGCCCTCAGCACAATGCTGTACTAATTTTGGCACCCTAGTAGCAATCTTGTTGAGGCAGCTCGTAAGAATGGCTGTTATGGGAAATAGCAATGCGGATCTGTTGGAGCAAAGGGTGGTATCGATACTGTGGTATGACTGGGAAAGTTTCATTCTCATATCCAGAGGGGCACGCTGGCACTGTGGTTAGTACTGCTGCCTCACAGCAACAGAGGGTGGGGCGTATATGGAATGATCTGCCAGAGGAGGTGGTAGAGGCAGGTATAATTGTAACATTTAAAAGACACTTGGACAGGCACATGGATAGGAATGGTTTAGAGGGATATGGGCCAAATTCAGGCAAATGGGACTAGTTCAGTTTTAGGAAACCTGGTCGGCATGGACAAATTGGGCTGAAGGGCCTGTTGCCGTGCTGCATCTCTCCATGATTCTATGACCTGGGTTCTATTCTGGCCTTGGGTCACTGTCTGTGTGGAGTTTGCACGTTCTCCCCGTGTCTGCGTGGATTTCCTCCGGGTGCTTGGGTTTTCTCTCACAGTCCAAAGATGTGCTGCTTCGGTGGATTGGCCATGCTAAATTGCCCCTTTGTGAGCAAAGATCTGAGGGTTAGGTGGATTAGCCATGGGAAATGTACGGGGTTATGGGGATAGGGTGATGGATGGACCTGGATGGAATGCTCTTCTGAAGAGTTGGTGCAGACTCGATGGGTCGTTCTACGATTCAATACCTGAACTGAGAAGTTGATCCATTCCCTGGTAAGAACATCATTCAGCCCAACGAGCAGGAAATTCACCAAAATTTCTAAACAGTCCCGAAATACCTTACGTAATATTAGCCGATGAATGCAGAATAGATTTGTACCACAATACTTTATCTGCCATTTCATGGAGCCTTTATTTTGAAAATAGCATCGCAAACATATTAAGCGCAAAGAATGCAGCATGTCAGGAAGGATAAATTACTGCGTTAAGGTGGTTGTTATTTCCTTTAAACCGAATATATAATTGATTCTTTTGCTTATAAGGAAAACTGTATTTAAACTTCCTTGTTCCTTTAAAGATGAAACGGTGTTCGAGATGCCTTGTCCCTTTGAGCCCACAAAATTTAACTGCTGTAAATCAATTAAACTTTAAAGACTGCTTTGTGAACTAGATTGCAGATTGAGAATTGCTTGTAAATTCCTGGTTCTGGTTCAGGAGAGAGCAGCAGAAAATAACTGGCTTCCTTTCTCTTTCCTCATTCACCTTTCACGCTTTGAAGAGCGATGCCTAAACTGTGACAAATGCTCTTGAAAATTTTATACAGTCGCATGTCGATATGTAATCAGAGACAACAACACTGGGGGCAAGAATGCAGCCTCAGGTTAAAAGTAAAGTAAACTTTATTTATTAGTCACAAGTAAGGCTTACATTAACACTGTAATGAAGTTAGTGTGAAATTCCTGGCACCTGTTCGGGTCAGTGCACCTAACCAGCATGTCTTTCAGACAGTGGAAGGAAACTGGAGCACCTGAAGGAAACCCATGTCGACATGGGTAGAACGTGCAGACTTCGCACAGACAGTGACCCAAGCTGGGAATTGAACCCTGGTCCCTGGCGCTGTGAGGCAGCAGTGCTAACCACTGTGCTACTGTGCTGCCCCCTTCCACTGCAGCCATCTCAGGGCATGCACCTTGCTTTCGCTCAATTAACACTGGCTGAAGGAGTTTCAGGACATTGTGACATAACTGGTGTTTGACCACGAACTGGATTCAGCGCACTCTCCTGTGCCAGGACTCCCCCCCCAACATTGCACAGAATGTTTTAAGTTTAAATTTATTTATTAGTGTCACAGGACGGCTTACATTAACACTGCAATGAAGTTACTGTGAAAATCCCCTAGTCGCCACACTCCGGTGCCTGTTCGGGTACATTGAGGGAGAATTTAGCATGACCAATGCACCCTAACACGCACGTTTTTGGATTGTGGGAGGAAACCGGAGCACCCGGGGGAAACCGACACAGACACGCAGAGAACGTGCAGACTCCGCACAGACAGTGACCCAAACCGGGAATCGAACCCAGGTCCCTGGTGCTGTGAGGCAGCAGTGATAACCACTGTGCCACTGTGTTGCCTTCACAGCAAATCGAGACAGCTCTCACGACCGAGGCTCTTTGAACTGACTGCGAAAATTAATTTTCAACGAGTGGTTTTGAATTTCTTTGAAAATTGGTTCATTTTCCCACAGACATGAAAACCTGGGTCTGGTGGGAGGTGGTGAGGAGGAGGGGGTGAGTACTTCTACAGCTACCCGATAATTTAAGCACACTGTGCTCTGTGCATTTTAACTGTTTGCTAGCTGTTCTCCAACACATTAGTGCAAATGCTCCACATCTAGGAGGGGATGCGAACATACGAATGTACAAAATGAAGCAGGAGTAGGCCATTCGGCCCTTCGAGCCTGCTCTGCCATTCAATAGAATCATGGCTAATCTGTTTGTGTTGAGTCCCATGTTCCCATCTCCTGATAACCTTTGATTCCCTTATCTAACAAAAATTTATCCACCTCAAAAATATTCAGGACCCTGCTTCAACCGCCTTCTGCGGCAGAGTTCCAAAGTTTCACAACCCTTGGAGAGAAAAAATTTCTCTTCTCTGTCCTCAGATAAAAACAAATTTCTGTGGGTGCTGGAATTTGAAACAAAAAACAGAAAATGCTGGAAAATCTCAGCAGGTCTGACAGCATCTGTGGAGAGAGAATAGAGCCAACGTTTCGCGTCAGGTTGACCCTCCATCAGATCCCTTTGTCATATCAACAACTCCCAGTTCCCGGGCTCCTCACCATGGATGTCCAATCTCTCTACACCTCCATTCCCCACCGGGATGGCCTCAGAGTTTCCTCCTCGAACAGAGGCCTGAACAATCCCCATTCAGCACCACTCTCCTACATCTGGCTGAACTTCTTCTCTCACTCAGCTCTGACCAAGGGTCATCCTGACTCGAAACGTTGGCTCTATTCTCTCTCCACAGGTGCTGTCAGACCTGCCGGGATTTTCCAATATTTTTTGCTATTTTTGTCTCATCTCTGTCCTATAAGGATGACCCCTAATTTCAAAACAGTGCCCCCTAGTTCTGGACTCACCCACAAGAGGAAACATCCATGGGTGGAACATGGATGGCAAGGGGGGCATCAGATACCTGGGTGGCTCGAGTTCTGTCAGTTATTCTCCATTAGGGTTGCTAAGTCTAAGATGTGCAGGTTACATGGATTGACCATGCTAAATTGCCCCTTAGTGTTCCAAGATGTGTAGGTTAGGGGGATTAGCGGGGTAAATACTTGGGGTTACAGGGAACAGGTCTGGGTGGGATTGCCCTGATTGTCAGGGGGATTACGTGGGGTTTTAAGGATAGGGCCTGGGTGGGATTGTTGTCGGTACAGACCCGATGGACCGAATGGCCTCCTTCTGCATTGTAAGGATTCTATGATTCTATGAACTGTATTCCTGGAGCTTTCATCACATGACTTTCCCCCAGGCTCCAGCCATTGGTCGGCCAACACATCCATCCTTTTGATGTCCTGTCTTCCTACACCAATTGGACTCATTAGCCAATTGGACAATGTTTGACTATCAGCCAGACAGCCTTTCTTTCACAATAATCTTATATCTGGTAATGAGAAATGCTCAAAGAAAATAAAACAAAAACTATCATTTTATAAATGTTCCCTCATTTTTCTCCAGGATTACACAGAGCTGGAGCTTGGAGACCGATCTTCAATTTGTTCGGGGATTCTAGGCTAATCTTGAATGGTTGGCAAACCCTAATCTGTATCCTCTTGAAGGTCACAGTTACCGATCGTCCTGTTTGAACCCAGACACCGAGGTGTTAAGGGGGATGGATGAAGAAATTCAACTTAACATTTTCTGGCACCTTCAAGTCAAAGGTGTTAAAAGAATGCAGGACTAGGAGTCATCATAGAATCCCTACAGAAATAGGCCATTCAGACCATCGAGTCTACACTGCATCCAGGCCAATCCTGGAGGGTTGGCAACTCAATACTGTTGCCAAGGGGCAAGATGCAGGGTTGGGAGATGAAGAGGTCAAGGATGGACCCTTGGGTGTCTCCAGAGATGCTGACAAAGGGACATGGGGAGGGAAAAAAAAGCCATTGCCAGAGATGCAGTGGGCACATTCAGATCGAAACAGCAAACATGAGGGCAGTCCTGTGGTTAACCAAGGAGCGGTAATAGAGAGGGATGGCAGCTCAACCATCTTGAATTCTGCGGAGATTGAGGAGCGTAAGGAAGGGTAAGAATAATCATTGTCACTTTAGGGTGTAACTTGTGGCTCGGGCAGTTTCGGCACTGTGGGAAGAATAGAAACTGGAGATCAGAAGAGACTGCAGAGAGACAGCGTTCGAGGTGGGGGCGAGAGGTGAACAGGTAATAGAGACTGAAACATCCTGGAGGCAAAGAAATTGTGTTGAAGGTGAGAGAGTGGGAGGGCTGGGGGAGCGCACAAACACAATTTGCCCCCTGGCTGGTAAATTCATTTAAATGAACAATTGCAGCAGCATTTGACCTAATCTCACCTTAAGATGACCAGCTGATGAAATTGGCCTGAAGTCTCCGTCAGCTGTTCTCACTGTTAACAACAACAGGAGGCGGGGAGAAAATTTGAACAGTTTCAATCACCTGATGTGAGCAAAATCAGGTCAAACACTGCTACAAATTCTTGATTCTATTTATGTCTGTGTTTCTGTTGCAAATGGAAAAGTTGCTCTGAAAGAACCAGAAAAAAATGAGGCTTTCCAATAGCGGCAATGAGTGAACGGCACACAATAGCCGGTATACCCCATGTAATTGAAACCAATGAAGCAGTTCCCACTTGGCATCTAAGGGGGTGGCGATGGACCATTAATCCAGTGGTGAGTCCACATCTGGAGTATTGTGCCCAGTTTAGGTTTCCTCTTTTGAGAAATGATTTGATTTGATTTATTATTGTCACATGTATTAGTATACAGTGATTGACTCTCATAGAATCCCAATTGACTCTCATAGAATCCCAACAATGCAGAAGGAGACCATTCAGGCCATCGAGTCTACACCGACAATAGTCCCACCCAGGCCCTATTCCCGTAACCCCACATATTTACCCTACTAATCCCCCTGACACTAAGGGTAATTTACCATAGCCAATCAACGTAACCCACACATCTTTGGAGTGTGGGAGAAAACCGGAAAAAGCCCACGCCATTCTTACCTGCTCTGGGCTGCATGTGACTCCAAAGCCACAACAATGTAGTTGACTCTCAACTGCCCTCCAAGGGCAATTAGGGATGGGCAAAAATGCTGGCCAGCCAGCGACACCCATGTCCCACGAATAAGTAAAGTATCACACCTTGTTGGGGGAATTTAAATTCAATTAATTGGTAAATCTAGAATATAGTCCTAGTCTCAGTAATGGCGGATTCTCCTGTAGCTGCGATGGATGAGTATTCAGCAAATAGACCCAATTGTTGAAAGCCTAAGCTGAAAGACATCTCACATGTCTTACATAAATCAAATCTGATCACAAATGTACTCGGGGTGGGAGATTGCAATGTCTGTCACCAAGAGTGGCTCTGTAGCCCCCATACTGACTTGAGGGACTCACGGTAGGTAGTGAGACAGCCATTTTGAGGGAAAAACCCACTTGACCACATCCTCACCAAACTTCCTATCACAGATGTGACTGCTTGATGGTTCTGTTAGGAATTAGCACAGCACCGTGCTTGTGGAGACATTTAATAGTATGAATTAGGAGCAGGAGTAGGCCATTTGACTCATTGAGCCTGCTCCACCTTTCAATAAAATCATGGCTGATCTCATTGTGGCCTCAACTCCACATTCCGCGGACATGGATATAGATAGGTTAGGAGAGCCAGCCAAAATTTGGCAGATGGAATTGAATGTGGATAAATGTGAGGTTGTCCATTTTGGCAGAAAAAATAGAAAGGTAAATTAATACCTAAATGGAAAGCAGATTCAAAATGCTTCCCGGGCAGAGGGATCTGGGTGTCTATGTTCATGATTCACAGAAAGTCGGTGTGCAGGTGCAGCATGGAATAAAAAAGGCAAATGGGACGTTGGCATTTGTTGCAAAGGGACTAGAGTATAAAAGTAGAAAAGTGTTGTTACAATTGTATAAGGTGTTGGTGAGTCCACATCTGGAGTATTGTGTCCAGTTTAGGTTTCCTCATTTGAGAAATGATTTGATTTGATTTATTATTGTCACATGTATTAGTATACTGTGAAAAGTATTGTTTCTTGCACGCTATACAGACAAAGCGTACCGTACATAGAGAAGGAAAGGAGAGAGTGCAGAATGTAGTGTTACCGTCATAGCTAGGGTGTAGAGAAAGATCAACTTAATGCGAGGTAGGTCAATTCAAAAGTCTGATGGCAGCAGAGAAGAAGCTGTTCTTGAGTTGGTTGGTACGCAACCTCAGACTTTTGTATCTATTTCCCGACGGAAGAAGGTAGAAGAGAATCTGACAGGATGCCCGAGGTCCTTAATTATGGTGGCTGTTTTTCCGAGGCAGTGGGAAGTGGAGACAGCATCAATGGGTGGGAAGCTGGTTTGCATGATGGATTGGGCTTCATTCAAGACCCTTTGTAGTTTCTTGCGGTCTTGGACAGAGCAGGAGCCATACCAAGCTGTGATACAACCAGAAAGAACGCTTTCTACAGTGCATCTGTAAAAGTTGGTAGTGGACATGCCTAATTTCCTTAGTCTTCTGAGAAAATATAGGCGTTAGTGGGCTTTCTTCACTATTGTGTCGACATGGAGGGACCAGGACGGGTTGTTCGTGATCTGGACACCTAAAAACTTGAAGCCCTCACCATTTCTACTTCATCCTCAATGATATGATGGCTTTGGAGGCAGTTCAGAGGAGGTTCACCAGATTGATTCCGGTGATGAAAGGGTTGATGTATAAGGAGAGATTAAACAGTTTGGGTTTATACTCGCTTGTGTTTAGAAGGATGAGAGAGGATCTGATCGAGATATATAACATTTTAAAGTAAATGTAGACCAAGTATTTCCTCTTATGGGGCAATCTAGAACAAGAGGTCACAGGTATAGTTTGAGAGGCGGTAGATTTAAAACTGAGTAGAGGAGGAACTACCTCCGTTAGTGGGACTGAAACTTCCTGCTGACGGGAGCAGCCTCCCACCCATTGACTCTGTCTACACTTCCCGCTGCCTCGGAAAAGCAGCCAGCATAATTAAGGACCCCACGCACCCCGGACATTCTCTCTTCCACCTTCTTCCTTCAGGAAAAAGATACAAAAGTCTGAGGTCATGTACCAACCGACTCAAGAACAGCTTCTTCCCTGCTGCTGTCAGACTTTTGAATGGACTTACCTTGCATTACGTTGATCTTTCTCTACACCCGAGCTATGACTATAACACTACATTCTGCACTCTCTCCTTTCCTTCTCTATGAACGGTATGTTTTGTCTGTATAGCGCGCAAGAAACAATACTTTTCACTGTATGTTAATACATGTGGCAATAATAAATCAAATCAACATCAAATCAGCCATTCTGCCTGCAGAAAATAAATGATCTCAATGGAAGGCAAAAACCAGCTAGAGGGGCCCAATGGCCTTCTCCTGTTCCGATGTTCCTCTGATCTGAGGTAAATAGTTGTGGAACGTTGTTGGGACAGAGTGGAGGGAGCTTAACTCAGCTGGTGGTGTTGCCATCGGTGACCAGGGAGTGCTCAGTGCTGACACCGGATCATAAAAATGGAGGAATGTTTCCCACTCCTCAGTGCTGTCATCCATCTCCTTGACAAACACAGAAATTGTCTGGAAAGAAAGAATCCACAGTGACGATTTAAAATCAATTCAACCTCTCAGACTCCCTGCGCCTGGTTATTTCCCTTTGTGTGCAGATAGTGTGTCATAATAGCCTGGTCGGCAGCCCACTGCGTCCAGCCATGGAGCAGTAATAGGACAGAACTGTGCTGCCACTAAGCACATCAGGGCCTGTTGCCATTGAGAAAGTAAAGAGGGAGAAGGGCAGGTGACAATGAGCAGGCAAATGGAATACATTCTGTGTCTTCTGGGCTGCTGTAAACATCAGGTGAAGGTTTTAACGATTGAAAAATATAAAAGACTGCTGCTCTACCCTATCCAAAAGCTCACAAAGGACAGGAAGTTCAAGTGCCCTGAGTTTTGGGCATGGTGAGGGTGATGGGGGTCATGCTCTGTTACTTACCCCCTGCCAGTTCTGTTGGAAGTGGAGAACATGCAAGTTTGGTGCCGTGGGTCAAATTCTTCCCTCCTAGCTGGCGGCTGGGGTTTTCCAGTGCCGCTGACAGTGAACGGAGCTTTGGCAGGAAAGCCAACTTCTCTGTTCTCGTTCGCCACGGGTCTTGCCGCGGACGGGTCTGGAGAATCGCACCATGGAACTTGCTTCAGCTAGCCACAGGAGATGCCCATTTGGCACCCTTTCCGAAATGGTGTGCAGTGCGGGATGAGTCAACAACAGCTGTCGCATGTCCAGGAAGGTGCAAGGCTTCCATAACGTCACCGGAAGTGGCGCTGAGAGGGTTCAAATAATGCCCAAAATTCTTTATTTATCTATAATGGCTACGGAAAGAATCGAGGAGCCAACTATAAAACAGCAGTGCTTAATGATATGTCAGGTGGTCTTGTTAACTGTTCCCACAGCAACCATGACCCTTGGTAGAGGGGCAGCCAGCAATGGGATGGAGCAGTAAGTCCATCTCCCCCAAAATTTTGCAATGGATTAATGAAAAAAGTTGGTTGTCAGAGAACAGGAATGTCCCAGCCTCTAATCCCTTCCACAGGAAAACTGAAACCATCTAGAATGACACATCTGAGGACTATGTAAATGTCTACATGACAGAGCCCCATCATTGTGTGATGCAGGAATCCTTATACAACATGCCATTTTGGATGGAGCAGGGGCATTAGGGGAGGGTGGCGGGGGACTGAGTGGTCAGTAGCACAAAATGGGGGTCCCTCCTTTACCATGGCCAGGATTTTCCGACCCCGTCATGGCATGACCCACCTCGGGAGATTTGATTGGCTCATCCAAAAGTCCATCTACTTTCAGCGGGACTGGACCACCCCGGCAGTGGGCGGGATTCCGCCCTTTGTCCCACCTGATATTCGGGCAAATTTGTTTTTTCTCGGTGACAGAATGTGGGAGTCGTTGGTTAGGCCAGCATTTATTGCTCATCGCTAATTTATTTATTATTTATGTATTTATTATTATTCATTAGTGTCACAAGTAGGCTCACATTCACACTGCAATGAAGTCGCCACACTCCAGCACCTGTTCGGGTACACTGAGGGAGAATTTAGCATGGCCAATGCACCTTACCAGCACGTCTTTCAGACTGCAGGAGGAAACCGGAGCACCCGGAGGAAACCCACATAGACATGGGGAGAATGTGCAGACTCCACACAGACAGCGACCCAAGCCGGGAATCGAACCCGGATCCCTGGCGCTGTGAGGCAGCAGTGCTAACCACACTGCCACCGTAAATGACAAAGGTGGTGGGGATGGGGTGGGGGTGTTTAAAAGAACAACAAAATGGAGAAAAATACAGTGGAATGTTGAATGGGACAACAGACAGGAAAATAGGGAGTTGGTGTCTCTCCTGATCACTGGAAAGGCTTCTCATATTGGAAGCAAGCTGGTTAACATAGTGACGTACCTACCAGGTACACGGTACCTACTCTTGCAACTCGGCCAACGTTGTCTACCTGATACGCTGCAGGAAAGGATGTCCCGAGGCATGGTACATTGGGGAAACCATGCAGACGCTATGACAATGGATGAATGAACACCGCTCGACAATCATCAGGCAAAACTGTTCTCTTCCTGTGGGGGAGCACTTCAGCAGTCACGGGCATTCAGCCTTGGATCTTCAGGTAAGCGTTCTCCAAGGCGGCCTTCACGACACACGACAGCGCAGAGTCGCTGAGCAGAAACTGATAGCCAAGTTCCGCACACATGAGGACGGCCTAAACCGGGATGTTGGATTTATGTCACATTATCAGTAACCCCCACAGCTTGCCTCCTGGGCTTGTAGAATCTCACTAGCTGTTCTGTCTGGAGACAATACACATCTCTTTAACCTGCGTTGAATGCTCCCTCCACCCACATTATCTGTACCTTTAAGACCTGGCTGGCTGTAGAGATTTGCATTCTAATTAGTATTCTGTAACTTGATGTTGTGTCTCTGTGCACTGTTGGAGAACAGATATCCACTCCATCTGACGAAGGAGCTGTGCTCCGAAAGCTTATGGTATTTGCTACCAAATAAACCTGTTGGACTTTAACCTGGTGTTGTGAGACTTCTTACTGTGCTTACCCCAGTCCAACGCCGGCATCTCCACACCATAACATAGTGACACCAGGTAAAAAAGAAAATGCTGCAAAATCTATTCATCATTATTGACCCACAGTTTCCACGTTTATTTATAGGATAATGTGTACACTTATGGAAATACCTATTTAAGATATACATCTTAGATGTATATAAAAGCTTCCTTTGGTGAAGGCACTGTGACAGTTGCAAGATTGAACTATGGAGGCTTTCTTCCTTGACAAATCCGTGCAAGTACTTCCTGACTTTCTCTCAGACAACGGACATGCTCGAATTTAAGTTATGCTGTGTTAATTTGTACTGAGGTCCACCTGCTGTGAAGCAGTGCTGTGCAAGGAGCCAACCAGCGAAGGATGGATGAAGTGAAGTATGATCAGGGAAAATGCATCGGCCACAAGGTTGTCATGGTAACGGGGCGCCAGCAACTGTGCGAAGACAAGTTTCATTTACCAGCACCACATTGTAATGTTCTGTGCTGCGCTTAGTCCTCAGCGTTGATTGTATATTTATGGTTACGAAAGGCGAGGGGGTGGAGGGGGGTGGGGGGTGGGGGGGGGGGGGAAGCAATGTAAGGCCGAGAGCATTTCATAAGAGCTGAAAAGTACTTGAGGCTTAATCTCTGGAGAAAAGGGCCCCGAGGTCCTAACACATGAGAAAACTGCAGAAAAGCTGATGAATAAGGCGATTAGCTGGATTCATGAAGTGGTGGCACAGTGGTTAGCACTGCTGCCTCACAGCTTCAAGGAATTGGGTTCGATTCCCGGCCTTGGGTCACTGTCTGTGTGGAGACTGCACGTTCTCCCATGTCTACGTGGGTTTATTTATTAGTGTCACAAGTAGGCTTACATTAACACTGCAATGAGGTTACTGAGGGAGAATTTAGCATGGTCAATTCACTTAACCTGCACATCTTTGGAGCAGGTTACATCTTTGGGAGGAAGCCGGATCATCTGGAGGAAACCCACGCAGACATGGGGAGAACGTGCAGACTCCGCACAGACAGTGACCCAAGCCGGAAATTGAACCCCGGTCTCTGGCACCGTGAGGCAGCAGTGCTAACCACTGTGCCACCTTGGAGCTCCGGTTTCCTCCCACAGTCCGAATGACGTGCTGGTTAGGTGCGTTGGCCATGCTAAATTCTCCCTCAGTGTACCCGAACAGGCGCCGGAGTGTGGCGACAAGGGGATTCCATTTGCCTTTCTTATTATATGCTCCAGTCCCATACTAGATGCCTTCCACCGGGTTCAGGAGAAGTGAGAGTTGTAGGGAGGGAATTCTGGAGCTTAGGGCCCTGGCAAATGAAGACCCAGCCACCAGTTGTGGAGCGAATATGAGTCGGAATGCACGAAAAGCTGGGATTTGAAGAGCACCGATATCTGGGAGAGTTGGAGAGCTCGAGGAGATTAGAAAGAGGTGAGGCCACAGCGGGTTTTGCAAGCAAGGATGCAAATGTTCAAATCAAGGTTGTTTGACCAGGAGGCAATATAAGTCATTGGACACAAGGATGTTCAGTGAATGGGACTTGGTGTGAGGTCAGACATGGTGACTGAATTTTGTCTGATCTCAGGTTTATGAAGGGTAGAATGTGGGAGGTCACGGACAGGAGCTCTTTTGGAATCGTTAATTCTCGGCATGGTGAGAGTTTCAGCAGGAGATGAGCTGATCCAGAGATGAAGTCGGGGGAAGTTAGAAAAAGGCTAATATACATTTGGAATCTCATCCAGGCATCAAAGGTTTTTGATTTGATTTGATTTATTATTGTCACATGTATTAGCATACAATGAAAAGTAGTGTTTGAGCACTATACAGACAAACCATACCGTTCATAGAGAAGGAAAGGAGAGAGTGCAAAATGCAGTGTTACAGTCATAGCTAGAGAGCAGAGAAAGATCAACTTAATGCGAGGTAAGTCCATTCAAATGTCTTACAGCAGCAGGGAAGAAGCTGTTCTTGAGTCGGTTGATACGTGGCCTCAGTATCTTCTTCCCGATGGAAGAAGGTGGAAGAGAGAATGTCTGGGGTGCATGGGATCCTTAATTATGCTGGCTGCTTTTCCGAGGCAGCGGGAAGTGTAGACAGAGTCAATGGATGGGAGGCTAGTTTGTGTGATGGACTGGGCTTCGGTCACAAACCTATGTAGTTTCTTGTGGTCTTGGATGGAGCAGGTGCTACACGAAGCTGTGAGAAAACCAGAAAGAATGCTTGATAAAAGCAAATTACTGCGGATGCAGATGGCAAAGGGTCATCTGGACTTGAAACGTCAGCTCTTTTCTCTCCTTACAGATACTGAGATTTTCCAGCATTTTCTCTTTTAATTTCAGAAAGCATGCTTTCTATGGTGCATCCAAAGATGACATCAAGGTTGCGAACAGTCGGGCTTAGTGTCAGACAGTTGCCAGGGAAGGGGCTGGAACCAGTAGCTGAGGAATGGCATTTAGAACAGAGACCAAAAGCAATGATTTTCCTAATATTTACTGGAAGGGATCAGTCTGAATGGTCTGTTTCTATATTGTAAATTCTATTTAATTTGATGTAAATGTACAGCTTTTCTTTTTATTGACAGCACTTTAACCTAACCACAACAGAAACTCTTTTTTAATTATAATTGCACCCTGTGCATACAATGCCCAACATGTTTGAAGATCTTCTGTCGACTAATTTAATAAAAGCATCAACCCTCTGACTAAACAATCAGGCTGATTACTGAGGAGTCAGACCCAAGAGTCCTCACTACGCTAACGAAGAACTAATCATGCAAAAACCTGCTGATTTTCAGGTACCTGGGTGGTTGGCATTAGGCCTTTTGCTACAGCCGGCCCAAGGCCCCCTGATTGAATCGCAGTATTGAATGGTGGAGTAAGCTTGACAGACTGTATGGTCTACTCCTGCTCCTACTTCCATTGTCCTGATGGGCAAACACCTGCTCGACCTATTCTGTTCAGGATTTGTTCCCGGGCATTTTGATCTTGCAAACAACTGCTGCCAACAAAAATAAGTCATTAACGCTGTTTTTAATCTGAATGTTTATTTTATTCGTTTGTGGGACATGGGTGTTGCTGACTGGCCAGCCTAGCAGTTATTGCCCGCCCCTAGTTGCCCAAGGGCAGTTGGCAGTTGTGGTCAGTTGGGGCAACACGGTGGCACAGTGGTTAGAACTGCTGCCTCACAGCACCAGGGACCCGGGTTCAATTCCAGCCTCTGGTCACCATCTGTGTGGAGTTTGTATGTTCTCCCCCTGTCTGCATGGGTTTCTTCCGGGTGCTCTGGTTTCCTCCCACACTCCAAAGATGTGCGGGTTAGGTTGATTGGCTATGGTAAATTACCCTCAGTGAAAGGGGGATTAGGAGGATAAATATGTGACGTTCCAGGATAGGGTCTGGGTGGGACAGTTATCGGTGCAGGTTCGATGGCCTGAATGGTCTCCTTCTGCACTGTAGGGATTCTATGAGAGTCAACCACATTGCTGTGGCTCTGGAATCACATGTAGGCCAGACTAGGTAAGGACGGCAGATTTCCTTCCCTAAAGGACATTAGTGAACCAGATGGGTTTTTCCAACAATCGACAATTGTTTCATGGTCATCAGTAGATTCTGAAAATTCCAGATATTTTTCATTGAATTCAAATTCCACCATCTGCCGTGGCGGGATTCAAACCCGGATCCCCAGAACATTAGCTGTGTTTCTGGATTAATAGCCTAGCGATAATACCACCAGACCGATGCTACCACTCGACCGACGCCTCCCCTGTGGGCCCAGAAGGAGCAGGAACAGCATTCCCAAAAAGTGCTCTGACCCCAATCAGTCCCCATTTTACTGTCCTTATTTATCTCTGCACATCCCACCTCCCACTCCACAGGTTCCTGCCGGGAGGCTGCTGTCGGCTAGGGAAGCAGCTCAAGTCTCAATTCTTCCAAAGGCCCAACTGCCTGAGGGATCTGTGGAATATCAAGAATTCTCTGATGTCGTACGCCCCACCACCACTACCAGTGAGAACGGAGAGTTTAGCGCTCAGCCAAATCTCCATACACAGCAAGAGCACCGGAGAATCCCAGCCGTGGGCAAGATTGGGCAATTCCGGCTCCAGTCTCTGGATTCTTGGGTGCATGCTTGAACTGTCCTGATCCACACCTGGTAAAGGGTTGCCGATGAATTTTTATTCCGATAAATCTGCAAAGCCATCACTGGGTTAGCTGCTTGCATTGTGAAGCATGTGCGAAAGGCCCTCTTCCATAGAGTAGATGCTAAGTCCTCAAATAACTATTCAAAACTGCTGCTCGTATCCTAACTCATGAGAAGGCTTGTTCACTCATCACCACTGTGCTCATTAATCCACAGTGACTCAGTCCAGCAATGCACTGATATTAAAATTTTCATTTTTGTTTTATGGGCACTCAAAGGCCCCGCCCCTCTCTACCGCCCTCCAACCCGACAACTGTCTTAGGGTCTAAAAATTTGTTTCAGAGTGGCACGGTGGCACAGTGGTTAGCACTGGTCACTCTGTGAGGACCCCGGTTCGATTCCCGGCTTGGGTCACTGTCTGTGCGGAGTTTTCCCCTCGTGTCTGTGTGGGTTTCCTTCCAGGTGCTCTGGCTTCCTCTCTGTCTGAAAGACGTGCTGGTTAGATGCATTGACAATGCTAAATTCTCCCTCAGTGTACCCGAACAGGCACCGGAATGTGGCAACTGGGGGATTTTCACAGTAACTTCATTGCAATGTTAATGTAAGCCTACTTGTGATGCTAATAATTAAACGTAAACATTTTTGGCATGGCGGTTGCAATTTGTGGTCTGCCTGGGTTGGTCAGTCCTGTTGAGACAAGCAACATGCAAACTTCAAGCTCCTCCTCCTCATATGAAGGAGTGTAATGTTCAGCTGAGTGTGCCTCCCATCTGGACGAATGTGCAACAGGGAGGGCCTGGCAAGAGTCTCAACCAGCCTACAGCTCTTAAGGTGCAGCCACATTGATTAGAAGAGAAACTGCTGTTTGTTGCCTGAACAGCAGTTGGCTGCAAGTAGAAAGTGAAAAGTAAGGAGAGCAAAAGGGCTCCAAGGTTCAGAGGGGGTGGCGACCAAGGCCTTGATGGAGGTCAACAGGAGGAGAGAAGCCCTTTATCCATGGGAGGGAGGAGGCCCTCAAAAGGCTCATCCTCCAAAGGAAATGGATGCAGGTGCTCAGTGGATCAACTCCCAGAGCCTGGTCTCCAGGATCTGTCCATCAGTGCCGCAAGAAGTTCAACAACCTCACAAGCTCAGTGAATGCAACTTCACATGACATCACTAACCCAGCGCACCATCAGCCTCTTATGCTGCTGAATGCACAACAGCCCCAACACTTACCCATCAAGATGTGTATCTTTTGTCTCTGAGCATCCATCCCTTCACTCTTTCTGGAACGATGGTGGGAACAGCAGGTGCCTCCGATTGATCTCTCCTCATAACTAAGCCCCTCCATACCAGGCAACATCCTGGTAAACCTCCTCTGTACTCTCTCCAAAGCCTCCACGTCCTTCTGGTAGTGTGGCGACCAGAACTGGACGCAGTATTCCAAATGCGGCCGAACCAACGTTCTATACATCTGCAACATCAGACCCCAACTTTTATACTCTATGCCCCGTCCTGGTTCTGCCATTTATCGTATAGCTCCTCCCTACATTATTTCTACCAAAATGCATCATTTCGCATTTATCAGGATTGAACTCCATCTGCCATTTCTTTGCCCAAATTTCCAGCCTATCTATATCCTTCTGTAGCCTCTGACAATGCTCCTCACTATCTGCAAGTCCTGTCAATTTTGTGTCGTCCGCAAACTTACTGATCACCCCAGTTACACCTTCTTCCAGATCGTTTATATAAATCACAAACAGCAGAGGTCCCAATACAGAGCCCTGCGGAACACCACTAGTCACAGGCCTCCAGCCGGAAAAAGACCCTTCCACTACTACCCTCTGTCTTCTGTGACCAAGCCAGTTCTCCACCCATCTAGCCACCTCCCCCTTTATCCCATGAGATCCAACCTTTTGCACCAGCCTACCATGAGGGACTTTGTCAAACGCTTTACTAAAGTCCATATAGACGACATCCACGGCCCTCCCGTCGTCAACCATTCTAGTCACTTCTTCAAAAAACTCCACCAGGTTTGTGAGGCATGACCTCCCTCTCACAAATCCATGCTGACTATCGTTAATGAGTTTATTCCTTTCTAAATGCGCATACATCCTATCTCTAAGAATCTTCTCCAACAACTTCCCCACCACGGACGTCAAGCTCACCGACCTATAATTACCCGGGTTATCCTTCCTACCTTTCTTAAATAACGGGACCACATTAGCTATCCTCCAATCCTCTGGGACCTCACCTGTGTCCAGTGACGAGACAAAGATTTGCGTCAGAGGCCCAGCGATTTCATCTCTCGTCTCCCTGAGCAGCCTTGGATAGATTCCATCAGGCCCTGGGGATTTGTCAGTCTTTATATTCTCTAACAAACCTAAGACTTCCTCCCTTGTAATGGAGATTTTCTCCAACGGTTCAACACTCCCCTCCGAGACATTCCCAGTCAACACATCCCTCTCCTTTGTGAATACCGATGCAAAGTATTCATTTAGGATCTCTCCTACTTCTTTGGGCTCTAAGCATAATTCCCCACTTTTGTCCCTGAGAGGTCCGATTTTTTCCCTGACAACCCTTTTGTTCCTCACGTATGAATAAAATGCCCTGGGATTCTCCTTAATCCTCTCTGCCAAGGACATTTCGTGATCCCTTTTTGCCCTTCTAATTCCCCGTTTGAGTTCTTTCCTACTTTCTTTGTACTCCTCCAGAGCTCCCTTCGTTTTTAGCTGCCTGGACCTAACATACGCCTCTCTTTTCTTTTTGACCAGTCCCTCAATTTCCCTGGTTATCCATGGTTCTCGAATCCTACCCTTCCTATCCTTTTTTTTACAGGCATATGCCTGTCCTGTAGCCCTAACAATTGTTCCTTAAAAGACTCCCACATGCCAGATGTGGATTTACCCTCAAACAGCCTCTCCCAATCAAGAGCTGCCAATTTCTGCCTAATCCCACTAAAGTTAGCCTTCCCCCAATCCAACACCTTACCCTTGGGACACCACTCATCCTTTTCCATCACTATCCTAAAGCTAACAGAATTGTGGTCACTATTTGCCACATGTTCCCCTACCGAAACTTTGAAGACCTGACCGGGCTCATTCCCCAGTACTAGGTCCAGTATAGCCCCCTCTCTAGTCGGGCTATCTACATATTGTTCCAAGGAACCCTCCTGTACGCATTTTACAAATTCCTCCCCATTCAGAGTCCCAGCTCTCAGCGATTTCCAATCTATACCAGGGAAATTGAAGTCTCCCACTACAACAACACTATTTTTCCTGCACCTATCCAGTATCTCCTGACATATCCGTTCTTCCACTTCCCTTGGACTGTTGGGGGGCCTGTAGTATACCCCCAACAAAGTGACTGCGCCCTTCCTGTTTCTAAGCTCCACCCAGAATGACTCGTTACACGACCCCTCTGAATTGTCCTCCCTCTGCACCACTGTAATATGCTCTCCAACTAATATTGCTACTCCCCCACCTCTTTTGGCCCCTCCTCTGTCTCGCCTAAAACACTTGTACCCCGGAATATTCAGCTGCCAGTCCTGTCCCTCTTTCAACCAAGTCTCTGTCACCGCAACCACATCCAAATTCCTCGTGAGCATTAAGGTCCTAAGTTCGTCTGTCTTACCTGCTACGCTCCTAGCATTGAAGTATAAGCACTCCAGACCTCCAGGCCCAGTGAGGTCATCCTCCCCCAGAGTGCTCTTCTTCTTTGCCAGCCTTGTCTTAGCCCCAAGCTCGTCCCCAGCCTCTACACTTGTAGACCTAATATTTTGATCCCCAACCCCCTGCCATACTAGTTTAAACCCCCCCGAACTGCACTAGCAAAACTCCCAGCCAGGATTATCTCTGAAATTATCTCACCTCGCGTACAGGACTAGGTCACCTCTTTCAGGCAGCGATGGACGGCGTCCTGGAACATGTTTCATTGTGTTGTCCAATCCTGATCCTGGAAGGATCTGACCATGTAGAATTTTAGAGCAACAATGACCTTGACATTCATTGGAATTGGCGTCCTGGTCCTCGTGCGAGGCTGTAGGTTCTGTTGAGGGAGGTGGCACCGAACTCTAACTGTCTCCTTGGTGAATCTCAGGCATTGCTCTTGAGTGAGGTGGAGGGGGGAAGAAATGTTCCTGAAAACCCCATGGTGGGTGTAACCTTCTGTGGAGAGCCCTCCTTATTCTCTGTCTATGCCGTGCTTGCCCTCCAGAAGCCTCTGCTCCATTTGTGTGTCACATGGCAGACCCTGAGGCTTTGCAACTAGAGACCGCATACATTTAGCAGTCTTTGTATAGACAGGCCATCAAATCCTCTGCTCCTCTGGCTTGGTTGCTGCAACACTTCTGTCACATCCTCCAATTCCCCACAAAACCCATGACAGCATCCCCACAGTACTTCCGCAAACTTTGTAATAGCAGCAGAAAGTCAAATAAGCTTCTCATCTGCAACCTGTCCCTTTAAATATCTCTCATCAGGGGCTGAGGTTGCAGTGGGTGGCAGGTTCCTTGTGCAGCTGAACACATGTTCAGCTGAGAGCAATTAGCACATGCTCCGGTGTTCAATGGTCCCATGTTTGATTATGTAATCTGCTAACTGATCCTCGCTCACTGATCTTAACTATTTACATCCGAGTATTATAGAATCATAGAATCCCGACAGTGCAGAAGGAGGCCATTCGGCCCATCAAGTCTGCACCGACCACAATCCCACCCAGGCCCTGTCCCCATAACCCCATGCATTTACCCTAGCTAGACCCCCTGACACTAAGAGGCAATTTACCATGGCCAATCCACTTAACCCGCACATCTTTGGACTGTGGGAGGAAATCGGAGCACCCGGAGGAAACCCACGCAGACACAGGGAGAATGTGCAAACTCCACACAGACAGTGACGCAAGTTGGGAATTGAACCTGGGTCCCTGGCGTTGTGAGGCAGCAGTGCCAATCACTGTGCCACCGTGTCACTCTAGGAAATTTACAGCGCCCCGTTGGGGAATTAAACCCCGGTCTCCCGCGTGACAGGCGGGGATACTAATCACTATACTAATGAGGAATTGCAAGTAAACATCCAACACAGAAGCCTCTAGAAGCTGAAGTGTGGTGTAGGTGTAAACACTGTATAAAACTCTGTAAATAAAGTTCCTGCAGACATTGAAACGAATGTCATCCCTGCGTAGATCCAAAGTATTAAATACACAACACATGCACGGACCAATTTTCAAAGATGTGCATCAAGAATGTCTGTTTGTTACAATGGACTGATGTACAGGTGTGGTGCACCTATGCTGGTGCCATCTGCTGTGTGGAGTACCGGGCACACCTGCACAGCAAGTGGCCAGAACTACAACATGCGCCGTGTTCTGACATCGGAACTAGATCCCGCATGAGTAGCGATTTTCCAATGTGCAAGACTCACAAAATCTATTCTTATCTGTCCTGACAGAGTAAACTTTCTATCAGAAATGAAGCGAGACAAAGAAAGGAATTTGACAGGAGCGGAAGCTGATTGAGAATTTGTTGCTAATAGTGGAGAGAAACCTCTTAGGTTTTGGAAAGAACTGAGCATCAAATTGTTCATATTTTTACACAATTCATGTAATGAGATTGCAAGGGGTGGGGATAAGTTCAATAATCATAGAATCTCTACAGTGCCAAAGGAGGCCATTCAGCCCATCGAGTCTGCACTGACAACAATCCCACCCAGGCCCATGCATCTACCCCGCTAATCCCCCCCGACACTAAGGGGCAATTTAGCATGGTCAATCCACCGAACCCACACATCTTTGAACTGTGGGAAAAAAACTGGAGCACTCGAGGAAACCCATGCAAACTCCACATAGACAGGCTAGAATCGAACTCGGGTCCCTGGCGTTAGAATGTAACCGGTGACAACTTTGATTGGATGTAATGTGACCAATGGGAACAAGATGTAAGGGTCAGCTGACCCAGTAAAACATGGACCCAATTACAGAGTGATGTAATAATCAGCTGACCAGCTGATTCACTATAAATAAGGAATTATGTAGAATTGTGGGGAGCTTGGAGTGGCCCAGGACGAGGCCCCAAGTTTGGAGTAATGAAGTTTCTTTATTAAACCCTTTCTTTGATTTATAAGTTGGAGTAAGTTTTGTTGTATTTTCATTAGCTGCATTTTGAAGAGTTCCTTCTGAAGAAGCACCTGGTGCGGTGAGGCAGCAGTGCCAACCACTGTGTCGCCCCTCGGAGGGCAACTGATTGTGTGTAGGTAGTGTAGGATGGAGGGTATATTCTCATTGATAGAAGATTTCTCCATCACTATGACATGAAATGAGTGACCTTACTCAATGGCACCACAGCCCAGCTTGTCTAACTAACAGTTCTAGTGGGAGAATTCAGTCATGAATGCTTAGCAGCCTTCAAAGCTAAGCAAAGGCAGTGAGTAACAGCAGTAAATCAGCTGTGAATCATTGCTCTCCATCTTTTCAATGAAGCTGTAATTTGGAAATGATCTTGAATGTCACACATGCACGCAAAGACTGTCACTGCGAACTTGTGGGGGGGGGAAAGTGTGTCACGGCAAGAGGCAGGCAGAATAAGACACGTTGTTTTGTGTTTCTCCTGATAGAAGAGGAGTCATTAATGGTGCAGAGTGCACCAGAATGCATTAAGGTAAGAGTGTGGGCATCTAGCCTTGAGAAAATGAAGTCAGGTTCTTCTTAAACTCAAGGAGATGGTCAGGCCTTTTATGCAGCCAAGGGGAAGCTTAAAGCAGCATTCCATCAAAATAATTTGAAATGATCTGATGACAAAATGTTACGGTTAATTCACAGTTGTTGCGAACAACCTTTGTATCATCTGGAGTTTTAAATGCAAATTTGTACTGGACACAGCAGATGAAGATGTTTTTGTCATTATTTCTTGGCTACCACTAGTCTGGGTGTGTGTAGTGCTGGAGGAACTAGCTGCTCTCCATTCTCCACTCTTCCCTGTGAAATAACTCCCACAAGGCCAGTGTCCCTTCTCCGAATCCAGAATTATTTACACTCGTTAGTAATACTAAGGCAGCTCCTTCCAGATACAGAGTATACACCCCGAGTGCCGGTGACCCAGACACTCCACATTATAAATCTCTGCAGGGTTCCCACATTGGGCAACACTAACTGTCCCAATCAGGGAGCTCGTATTCTAACAGGACCACCTCGTAGCCCTCGCTAAAGCCATTACACCCTGCTTCCTGACTTCAGTCAGGTTTTTAAAACTCCCCGGGTTGCCCTATTTCCTACCTCTTGCCTGACCTCATCTTCACCTGAACCCAGCACAACCCTGTGGGCACCCTGCTCTCTGTGCCCTGAATTCTCACTTTGGCTGTTCAACAACTTGCACACACACAGGCATGTCCCAGCAGGTGTAGGCAGCAGGGCTCTGATACATTGGCCACACTGCTATTTTTAATGTGTTTGTACAGATCATAGCAGAATCATAGAATTATAGAGTTCCTACAGTGCAGAAGGAGGCTATTTGACCCATCAAGTGTTCACAGACTCTATCCAATAGGGCATCTTACCCAGACTCTATCCCCGTAACCCCACATATTTGCATCACTAATCTCCCTACACATCTTGGGACAATAAGGGTCAATTTAGCTTGGCCATCAATTTAGCTTGGCCAATCCACCTAACCCACACATCGTTGGACTGTGGGAGGAAACCAGAGCATCCGGAGGAAACTCACGGCGACAGGAGGAGAATGTGCAGACTTCACACAGACAGTGACCCAAGCTGGGAATCGAACCCGGGTCCCTGTTGTTGTAAGGCAGCAGTGCTAACCACTGTGCCACCGTGCCACCCCTAAAGTTCTTCCTGCATTGTTTTGGGTAGGGCTATTCTGGATCCGATGGGCAGAGCACCATCTTCCAGTGAGATACCGTTTCTTCACCATTGCTGGCACATTATCTTGGAACTTCCTCCCTAAGAGCACCGTGGGTGTACCTACACCACATGGACTGCAGCGGTTCAACAAGGGGACTCACCACCACCTTCTCAAAGGCAACTAGTGCCGGGCCATAAATGCTGGCCTAGCCAGCGACGCAAACCTCCCAAGAAAGAATTTTTTAAAATGACCAATCAACCGAACCAATTGAATATTTAACTATGTCGCTTAAATAGTGGAATCTGTCAGCAAAAAAAAATCAGGATTAAAATGTGCAAAGTTCTGGTCAAATTTTAGAACCCTGCCTAGCCCCAGCTGACAAGAAACAACACACAAGAAGCAGAGCAGGGAGTAAATTCTGAGGCAACTTGTGGTTCCAGTCACCCAAGGCCAGAATTGAACTCAGGTCCCTGGCACTGTGAGGCAGCAGTGCTAACCACTGTGCCACCATGCTGTCAGATAGAATCCAATTGCTAATTTTGGGGAGAAGGTGTTGGCGATGGCAAGTGGGGGCTTCTCGTGCAAGTACAAGACAGAACGTTTAACCTGATGGGCAATCCTTGGCGATCTCCCGGCTTCCAGTTTCCCTCTCCGATGCCCCAGTGAATAAACAGGCTCAACAGTTTGCGATGGTGTTGTTCTCCATGTGAAGCGCCCGGTTTAATTAGTTTGCAGCTTGCTAAGTGAACTCAGTAAAAAGTCAGTATCAAATAATGGCTTTATTAACACGTCAGGGAGCATATTTATCCACGAGGACACTTGGAGAACTATAAAATACATTAGATTAAGACTACCTGAAAAAAATATCTACAATGAAAACTGAGTTACGCTTGCCACACTTTGTCCATTATTAACATTTATTTTCTTGCTGAGACCATAAGTGTTGGAATTTTCTCGCCGTTCATGCCAGCGGGATTTTCCAGTCCCGCTACAATGAACAGAAATTTGGCTGAGCGCCAAATTCTCCATCCTCGCTTGCGGGGCAGGGTGCTATCTGACAGCACGTTAGCACGGTGGTTAGCACTGCTGCCTCACAGCGCCAGGGATCCGGGTTCAATTCCAGCCTCGGGTGACTGACTGTGTGGAGTTTGCAACTTCTCCCCGTGTCTGGAACAGCTGGAAAATTCCAGTCAAGGTGTTGGAGCAGAGGTAGGCCATTCAGCCCATCGGGTCTTACTCCGCCATTCGATGAGATCATGACTGATCTGATGTGATAATCCTCAACTCCATTTTCCCGCCTTATCCCCATAACCCTTGATTCCCTGACTGATTAAAAATCTGTCTGTTTCAACCTTGAACATAGTTAATAACCCAACCTCAACAGCCCTCTGTGGTAAAGAATTCCACAGATTCACTACAGTCTGAGAGAAGAGATTCCTCCTCCTCTTTCCCTTAAATAGGCGACCCATTACTCTGAGATTCTGCCGTCTGATCCCCACCAGGGGAAAAACCTCTCAGCATCTACCCAGTCAAAGCCCCCGAGACTCCTATATGTCTCAGTCAGGTCACCTGTCACAGAATATCACAGAATCCCTACAGTACAGTAGGAGACCATTCGGTCCATCGAGCCTGAACCAACCACAATCCCACCCAGGCCGTATTCCCGTAACCCTCATTTACCCTGCTAATCCCCTGCCATCAGGGTCAATTTAGCATGGCCAATCAACCTAACCCACACATCTTTGGACTGTGGGAGGAAACCGGAGCACCCGGAGGAAACCCATGCAGACACGAGCAGAATGTGCAAACTCTGCACAGTCACCCGAGGCCGGAATTGAACCCGGGTCCTTGGCGTTGTGAGGCAGCAGTGCTAATCATTGTGCCACTGTCGTTCCAATCTCATTCTTCTAAACTCTAGTGAGTACAGGCCCAACCTACTCAATCTCTCCTCATAAGAAAATCCCTCCACATCCAGGATCAACCTAGTGAACCTTCTCTGGACTGCCTCCAAATGTGAGTATGTCCTTCCTGAGCAGCAATGATCCCAGTCACCAGCTCACACTGGCTTGCTTTTGGTAAGGAATAGACACAGAATAACTCAGAACGTTGCTGAGATTGGGCATTCGTGCAGAAATTCTTTCAGAAGCCGCACTAGCATCACCTCCGATGTTGATTCACATCAATGTTAGTGATCACACACTGGGCCTGTGCCCATGGGGCATTTGAGTTTGAACAATGAAGTCAATGTCAAGAAGCATAGTGTCTCTGATAGGCCCATATGTGAACATTCCTAAATTTTGTTTTCTTTAGATGCATGCTGGGCACTGAATGAAGGGAGAGCACTCATACGAAGAAAGCCCTCATACGAGTCAAGGCAGAAAACTAAATGTTCTTAATGTACATGAACTCTCAGTTGAGATTTCAGTACGCCCTTAGCTATAATCTGGCTTCTCCTGTGCAGTGCTTAGCTTGCATTTTTCTTATTTATATTCACAGAACAATGCGGGGACAATGGCATTGCTGATACTTCGGTCACCAGTACAGAATCTTTTATTTATGCCGCTGATGGCTCCTTAAGGTACCTTAAGGGATCAGATTGACTCAAGCATTGGTTTCCCCAGAGCCCTATTGATTAAACAGTAATTTAATTTTAAGGCAGAATATTGGGATGGAACATTTAAGTTACGAAGAGAGGTTGGGTAGACTTGGGTTGCTTTCGTTGGAGCAGAGAAGTCTGAGGAGCGATCCTAAAGCAAGTGTCCTAAATAATTCTTCACAGTCAGGTCACTCGGTTGAGTGCTGGGTGTGAAGCAAGTTGCAATTAGATGTACAAGATTATGAGGGGCATGGACAGAGTAGATAAGAAGCAGCTGTTCCCTTTAGTTGAAGAGTCAGTCATGAGGGAACATAGATTCAAGGTGAGGGGCAGAAGATTTAGGGGGGAATGTGAGGAAAAATCTTTTTACCCAGAGGGTGGTGATGGTCTGGAATGAGCTGCCTGGGAGGGTGAAAGAGGCGGGTCGCCTCACATCCTTTAAAAAGTACCTGGATGAACACTTGGCACCTCATAACATTCAAGGCTATGGGCCAAGTGCTGATAAATGGGATTAATTGGGATTTCTTGAATGTCGGTGCAGACTCGATGGGACGAAGGACCTCTTCGGCACTGTATGATTCTATGATTCTAATATTGAGGAGGGGTGAGGGGTGTGTGGTTTGTTCAGAGGGGGTGTTAGATGTTTAATAAAAGCCACCTTCTTTCCCCGGGTGACAATTCATTTAGATTGAGGTATCTGTATGTGGTGAATATGCTCAGGGCTCCAATTGAATGCACGTCATGTGTTGAAACTTGGCGAGAACCTGAGTGGTGAGGAGGATGTTAAGAGGCTTCAAGTTGATTTAGACAAGTTGACTGAGTGGGAAGATACATGGTAGATACAGTGTACAGTGCATAAATGTGAAGTTATCCACTTCAGATGGAGAAACAGAATGGTGCAGTTTTATATATATGGGAATAGATAAGGAAATATTGATGTACAAAGGGACCGAGGTGTCTTAGCATTTTATTCATTATTATTTATTTATTTGTCAGTGTCACAAGTAGGCTTACATTAACACTGCAATGAAGTTACAGTGAAAATCCCCACCAGTCACTGTGAAAGCAAGCATGCAAACGCAGCAAGCAGTTAGTAAGGTAAATGGTATGTTGGCCTTCATTGCAGGAGGACTTAAGTGCAGGACCAAGGCTACTGTACTGTAGCTGTACAGGGCCTTGGTGAGACTGCACCTGGAGTATTGTGTGCAGTTTTAATCTCCTTATCTAAGGATACACTTGCCATCGAGAGAGATCAGCAAAGGTTCACCAAACTGATTCCTGGGATGGCAGGATTGTCATATAAGGAGAGATTGGGTCAACTAGGCCTGTGTTCACTGGAGTTTAGAATGAGAGGGGATCTAAATGAAACATATAAAATTCTGACATGGCTGGACAAACTGGATGCAGGGATGTTGGCCAGAGCTCTACCACCTTGCCCACTACGGAATCAGAGTGGGTGAGGGACCGAGAATGGAAATCTCCATCGACCTCGGGTGGGAATTTCCGGTCCCGCTCGAGCGAAGCTGTAAAATCCCGTCTGTTCTTTCCTCTGGCTGGAGGGTCCAGAACAAGGGGTCTCAGTCTCAGGATATGGGGTAGGCCATTCACGACTAAGATGAAGAGAAAGTTCTTCACACAGAGGGTGGTGAACCTGTGGAATTGTCTACCATAGAGGTTAGGGGTGGCACGGTGGCACAATGGTTAGCACTGCTGCCTCACAGAGCCAGGGTCCCAGGTTTGATTCCCAGCTTGGGTCACTGTCTGTGTGGAGTTTGCACATTCTCCCCGTGTCTGTGTGGGTTTCATCCGGATGCTCTGGTTTTCTCCCACAGTCTGAAAGACGTGCTGTTTAGGTGAATTGACCCGAACAGGCGCCGGAGTGTGGAGACTCGAGGAATTTCACAGTAACTTCATTGCAGTGTTACTGTAAGCCTTACTTGTGACTAGTAAATAAACTTTAACTTAACTTTACTGTGGAGGTCAGGTCACTGAATGTATTTAAGAAGGAACTGGATAGATTTCTAGACTCTAAAGGTGTCAAAAGGTATGGGTAGAGCGCGGGAGTATGGCATTGAGGTAGAGGATGAGCCATGATCATATTGAATAGCAGAGCAGACTCAAAGGGCTGAATGGCCTACTCCTGCTCTTCATAGAATCTCTACAGTGCAGCAGGAGTTATTTTTGGCCCAGCAAATCTGCATCGATCACAATTCCAACCACGCCCTATCCTCACAACCCACATATTTACCCTGATAGTTCTCCTGACACCAAGGGGCAATTTAGCATGGCCAATCAACCTAACACGCACATCTTTGGACTGTGGGAGGAAACCGGAGCACCCGGAGGAAACCCATGCAGAAATGGAGAGAATGTGCAAACTCCACACGGACAGTCACCTGTGGCTGGAATTGAACCTGGGTCCCTGGCGTTGTGAGCAGTAGTGTTATCCACTGTGCCACCCCTGCCATCACTATGTTTCCAAGTTTGTATGAAACATGATACACCTATTTTGGTCCTTATGATTTTCGCATTGATAAAGGCTTAGAAGCAAGTTTCCCAAATAATTCTTCACGGTCAGGTTGTGTGTTGGACATGAAACAAGTTGCAATTACAGTCCAGCGTTGCAGCATTCACCCAACCCTCATCCTTCTACGTGAGTGAGAGATCTTAGACTATTGAGTAAAAACACAAGACTGCCTAAAACCAGGAGATATAGCAGATGTGTAGCATGGCAACAGAAAAGCAAGAGTGGAGTTTTGGAAAATGATGACTTAAAGTTTTCTCATGGATTTATTTTAAGACTTTCACCAACTTTTACAGATGCACCATAGAAAGCATTCTTTCTGGTTGTACCACAGATTGGTATGGCTCCTGCTCTGCCCAAAACCGCAAGAAACTACAAAGGATCGTGAATGTAGCCCAATCCATCACACAAACCAATGCCCCATCCATTGACTCTTTCTACACTTCCCTCGGCAAAGCAGCCAGCATAATCAAGGACCCCATGCACCCCGGACATTCTCTCTTCCACCTTCTTTTATCAGGAAAAGGATACAAAAGTCTGAGTCACGTACCAACCGAGTCAAGAACAGCTTCTTCCCTGCTGCCATCAGACTTTTCAATAAGTTGATCTTTCTCTACACCCTCGCTATGAATGTAATAGTACAATCTGCACTCTCTCCTTTCCTTCTCTATGAACGGTATGTTTTGTCTGTATAGCGCGCAGGAAACAATACTTTTCACTGTATACTAATACATGTGACAATGATAAATCCATTAAATCAAATCAAAATCTGGAATGCAAACCATCAAGGCGGGAAAATTCGTCTTCCTTAAATCCAATTATTTTCCCCAATCCTTTTTTTTCACTTCTATTCAATCAAAGAAACTCTTCCCCTTCAACTTATTTTTACAGTATTAGTTTTTTGTCTTCTTTCTCTTCTGTACAAGTGGAAACAATGGGGGTAATTGTCCCATTTTTCAATGGAGTGGCACTGCTGGCAGGAAGATTGGTGTGAAAGCCCCATTGGCCCCCGGGGCAGGTTTCTTCCATCATATTGTTCAGCAGATATTTGAAATAAAGTGAAGGGGCTGGTCCTGCCCTGCCCTAACCCAGTCGCTTAGGTTTCAAAAGATTTTAAAGGGCATCCCAACACAAAAAATTAAAAATAGAAACCCACCCCCCCTCATTCACCACTGCCCCTTGAACACCTCCCCTCCCACCGAACATCCCCCACCTCCACAGAAAACCCCTCAAAAAATCCCTATACCCTCCCATTGAGCCCACAATGGCATTCCTCCCAGCACTACCTGACCAGCACTGCCCAATGCCATCCACGGCACTGCCCAGGCCTAGAAGCAAGTTCCCTGAATAATTCTGCATGTAGGAGGTCAGCTAACTCAGTTGGGTGTTGGATTTGAATCAAGTTGCAATCAGTTTCCAGTATTGCTGTTTTCATCCACTCTTCATTCTCCAAGTGAGGAAGAGATGCAAATGGCAGTGCCAGAGGGCAGTAAGAAGGAATGGTACATGTGGAAAACTGACTTTAAAGGATTCAAATGAGCAGAAAATTGTTATTCTGCATGAAGGAAATCTACCAAAATGCATTTCTGCCAGTTATCATTTGAGCTTTTTTTTATCAGAATTTCAGTGGATTTTTGCAACAGTATTAGGAGTGGACATTACAATATCAAAATGGATTGGTGTCATCCATTCCCACGGCTGCAAAACCCATCACCAGTGAAGAAGAATCATAGAATCCCTATGGTGCAGAAGGAGGCCATTTGGCCCATCGAGCCTGCACTAACAACAATCCCAACCAGGCCCTATCCCTCTAACTCCACATATTTACACTGCTAATCCTCCTGACACTAGGGTCAATTTTAGCACAGCAAAACTACTCACCTTTTGCATCCTTGTCTTCCTGCTGGTTTATGAAGTGATCATGTTTTGTACTTTAATCCCTTATATTGCTCATTGTAAGTCTCAGCATCTTGCAAGCTCTTTAGAATCATAGAATCATGGAATCCCTGCAGTGCAGAAAGAGGCCATTCGGCCCATCGAGCCTGCACTGAAAACAATACCACTCAGGCCCTATCCCCATAACCCCATACATTTACCCTGCTAATCCACCTGACACTGAGGAGCAATGGTCAATCCACCTAACCCACACATCTTTGGACTGCGGAAGGAAACCGGAGCACCTGGAGGAAACCCACGCAGGCACGGGGAGAATGTGCAAACTCCACATAGACAGTGACCCAAGACCAGAATCAAACCCGGGTCCCTGGTGCTGTGAGGCAGCAGTGCTAACCACTGTGCCACCATGCCACCCACTAAGTTTTAGTTTGGGGAAGTATGTTAAATCAGTTGTAGACCATTACCTTGCTTTGAACTGTATTTGGCTTCCTGTGGTAATGTGGCCCCTTTAAGAAGGCAGTCCTTTGCAGGCCATGTGATCAGACCGGACCATATGGAGAGGCCACGCGGCAAGCCAAGCCAATCAGAAGCAGGCGCACAGGTCCTGGGATGGGGAGAAACCTCAGTTCTGTTGGACCATTATCGTGTAGATATATTTTATTTGTTAATAACCTGTTTCTTGTTGAAGCCACACGTTGCCACCCAATTTATGACACTTTCCAATTGGCATTTTCCTTTCCTTGCTCCTCTGTGAAATACAGTGATTGGTCATTTATCTTGAGGTTCACCCGGGAATGCAAAAGCGTTTAATGCGCCTTGGACATAATAATCAAAAAGTGAGAAGGAATGTACATCGACCGGAACATGGCACAGTGGTTAGCACTGCTGCCTCATAGCGCCAGAGACTCGGGTTCAATTCCCGGCTTGGGTCACTGTCTGTGCGGAGTTTGCACGTTCTCCCCGTGTCTGCGTGGGTTTCCTCCGGGTGCTCCGGTTTCCTCCCACAGTCTGAAAGACGTACTGGTTAGGTGCATTGGCCATGCTAAATTCTCCCTCAGTGTACCCGACCAGGCGTTGGAGTGTGGCGACTGGGGGATTTTCACAGTAACTTCATTGCAGCGTTAATGTAAGCCGACTTGTGACACTAATAAATAAACTTTAACTTTAATCAAGATTTGTTCAGCAAAGGCAGAACCATGGTCAAGATTAGGAACCCTCACCCCCACCTACACCCACCTTCCCTCCCCAATCCCATGGCTGCTATCACCTCAGCCTGCTCAACTCTCAACCCCACCTTCCCCTGCCCCTCCCCCTGCCCTCCCAAGCCCATGGCCCAACCAGCTCACCCCACCCAGCCCCCAACCCCACTTTGCCTCCAACCCCACCTTGCCTCCACAGCACGGTAGCACAGTGGTTAGCACTGCTGCTTCACAGCTCCAGGGATCTGGGTTCGATTCCCGGCTTGGGTCACTGTCTGTGTGGAGTTTGCACATTCTCCTCGTGTCTGCGTGGGTTTCCTCCGGGTGCTCCGATTTCTTCCCACAGTCCAAAGATGTGCGGGTTAGGTTGATTGGCCATGCTAAAATTGCCCCTTAGTGTCCTGAGATGCGTAGGTTAGAGGGATTAGCGGGTAAAATATGTAGGGATATGGGGGTAGGGCCTGGGTGGGATTGTGGTCGGTGCAGACTCGATGGGCCGAATGGCCTCTTTCAGTACTGTAGGGATTTTATGATTCCCCCCACCCCTCCCCCCAAACCTGACATTCCCCCCCACGGCCACTCCCACCTCACTCCACCCACCCCCCTAAGTGAGGATAAGCTGGAGCTAGATTTTTGAACAGCAAAGCACAATTGTTACCAAAGATGAATAAACAAACTCGGATGTGGAAAAGAGTGAAAAACCAATTCTGTCTGCTCCAGTCAGATTCAGGTTGGCAAAGGCCCTTCATCAGCTAACGCTATTGAACATGTTAAACTGTCTCTAAACTCTCCAAAGACCCTCCAACTAACCTGAGTAAAATAATGAATCAAAGCACAGGTCGTCATTGGAAATCATCATTAACTCATAGCAGGCTTTTCATCTCTACCGCTGATTCAATAGCCATTTGAGTTCCAGTTTGTTCGAGAGATTCTGCAGATCTGAGAGAGGGCTGAGGTGGGAGTGGCGTTGGGGGGAGGGGTGTGGGCAAGGTGGGGTTGGGGGCTGGGTGGGGTGAAGTGGTAGGGCCATGAGGTTGGGGGGGGCAGGGGAAGGTGGGGTTGAGGGCTGAGAAGACTGAGTGGGCAGTGGCCTTTGGGTTGGGGAAGGAAGGTGGGTGTGGGTATGGGTGGGGGAGGGAGTTCCTAATCTTGACTATGGTTCTGCTTTACTGAGCAAATCTTGTTTAAAGTTAAAGTTTATTTATTAGTCACAAGTAGGCTTACATTCACACTGCAATGAAGTTACTGTGAAAATCCCGAGTCGCCACATCCCGGCGCCTGTTCGGGTACACTGAGGGAGAATTTAGCATGGCCAATGCACCTAATCAGCACATCTTTCGGATTGTGGGAGGAAACCAGAGAACCCGGAGGAAACCCACACAGACACGGGGAGAATGTGCAAACTCCGCACAGACAGTGACCCAAGCTGGAATTGAATCCGGGTCCCTGGCTCTGTGAGGCAGCAGCGCTAATCACTGTGCCATGTTCTGGTCCATATACGTTACTTCTCACTGTTTGATTATTTCCTGATATCAGTCTCTGAGAAAAGCACATTTTTGTTCTGTATGAGATGAAAGAGTCAATTTTCAATCCATGGCCTTATCCTGCCCAGACCGAATGTCTTCAATGTTAACTTGCTCCTCTGAGCCGGGGAAAAAATGTATGTGGCTGAAGCAGGTGGGGCTTAAGTACGCGGATCAGGGCCCCTTGGCATATTGGGGACCTGGTCATTACTTTAACTCTGACCGGGTTCGGGAATCTGCGCCAGTTATCATACCAAAGTGACATAACATAAAGTGAGAAGAGCTTTGCAAACAGAAATGGTAACTCAAGCTGAGTACTTTATTTTCCTTAATGGGCCCAGGAGGAAGCAAACAAAGATGATTAAGGCCTTTCTGGACGCCAACCCCCAAGCGACCACCCCCTCCCAACGTACACACACACAGACACACAGGCGCACACACACATGCACACACACACTAGCACAGACACACTGCTCCCTCTATTATTTACTGTCCTACCTCTCTCAGATGCCCACACTCACACGTTGGAGGCAGTCCAGAGAATGTTCACTTCGTTGTTCCTAGAGGGATTTTCTAATGAGGTCGAGAAGATTGGGCCTGTGCTCATTAGAAGAATGAGAGGAGACCTTATTGAGACATTTAGGATTCTCAGGGAGCCTGACAGAGTAGATACTGAGAGGTTGTTTCCTCTTGTGTGAGAGTCTAGGACCAGGGCATTATCTTGGAGTAAGGGGTCACCCATTTCTGACAGAGATGAGAAATTTATTCTCTCAGAAGGTAGTGAATCTGTGGAACTCTTTACCAGAGAGGGCTGCAGAGGCTGGGTCATTAAGTATGTTCAAGGCTGAGATAGATTTTTAGTCAGTAAGGGAATCAAGGGTTATGGGGATAAGGTGGGAAAGTGGAGTTGAGGATCGGAAGATCAGTTGTGATCTCATTAAATGGTGGAGCAGACTCGATGGGCTGAATGGTCTCCTTCTGCTCTGATATCTTATGGCCTGAGTGTGGTAATATGAGGGTCAAATGCCATTTGAATGTCCACCGGCTGGCAGCAGCTTCATGCGCACTTCCCGCTCATTCCACCAGGCCAGAAGTTGGCTGGGGCATGTTACAAAGATCTGGCTCTTACAATCAGTGTGGCCTTATCCTTCCGTGTGGGGATCTAAGTGAAAGCAACTGGTAAGTGTGGATTTAATGGCTGAACAGCCAAACATCTTCCTTTCATTAGGAGAGCTGTCAGAGGTGTGATGATATCAGGGAACAGTATGAAGAATGGATATCAGCTTGTCCAAATGTAGGTCAGTAAAGCTTGTGCACTGAAGAGTAAATACAAAGGAATTTGCTTCAAACACAGATTTAGTCCAGTCAGCCACAAGCTGAAACATAGAATGATCTTATTATGTTTCAGATCTCTGAAGCTATCAATACCTCCTGCTGATCTGCTAAGTTGAACACTCTAAGCCCTATGTGATCAAATTATGGGCGGCACGGTGGCACAGTGGTTAGCACTGCTGCCTCACAGCGCCAGGAACCCGGGTTCGATTCCCGGCTTGGGTCACTGTCTGTGCAGGGTCAGCACATTCTCCCCGTGTCTGTGTGGGTTTCCTCCGGGTGCTCCGGTTTCCTCCCACCGTCCGAAAGACGTGCCGGTTAGGTGTATTGGCCATACTAAATCCTCCCTCGGTGTACCTGGACAGGCGCCGGAGTGTGGCTAGGGGACTTTCACAGTAACTTCAATGTAGTGTTAATATAAGCCAACTTGTGACACTAATAAATAAACTTTATCAGAGGCACCGGACCATCTGAGTTCTCTGGGATTCAGTCTACCTGGTAAGGTGAGTGTAAAAGATCCAATTCATTGTCAGAGGACAGCCTGTCAATTCCTCCCCCCAATAGCAAGACCAAAGACAGATTACTCTTCACCCAGCTAATGCTGTGTTCTGGCTCTGAGGGTGGGACTTTCCACACCCCCCCACCCCCAACCTCTTCGCAGCATGTTTTCTGGATGTGAAGACGGCTTACCGTTGGCCACCGATGGGATCTTCCTGTCCCGTCAATCTTTACGCCGTTTTGCGTGGCTCACCTGTCCCGTGGCCAGGGAACCCGTCATGCATGGGGGATCGTCTTCAGCAGGACTGGAAGACCCCGCCAGTGGGAAGGGACAGAGGATCTCGTCCTTAATGTTTGCCGAGATATTAAAACAGTCACTGCGCTTCGTAAGATACCTGATCTCATGGCTGCGTTCGCCATGTGCAAATCCTGTCATGGCGGCTAAATCTCGAGAGAGAGGCCCAATATGGCATTTGCACTGGGCAGTGCCAAGTTGCCGGGTTGGCAGTGCCAGGGTGACACTGCCAGCAGTAGGCCCCTCTGGTATCTCCATTGGGTGTTGTTTCCCTTATGTGTGGTGGATGGGGGGAGGGACATGCCCCGATGTCTGTGAAGGGGTGGGTCATGGTGGGCTCGAGGGAGGGTGGGGGCGGGTGGTGAATGCTCCAATACTTGCTTCACGGTGGGTGGCGTCACCCCAATTGAGGGGGGGGGGGTCCTCTGTGTCTATTGGGGGATTAGTTTATTTTTAGCACAGATGTGGCTCCCTTGAAAGATGGCACTCCAATCTTTGTGGAACCGCCCTTGCCAGTTCTATCAGGCCCCACCCTGCCAGAGTGACAACACAAACCACACCCCCAGACTCTGCCCACTGAATGCCAGAAAATCGGGAGTGAAAACTCGGCTGTGGATCTGGCGAGATACACTTCAGTTTTTAGTTAGAACCTGACACTGACAGATTTTGGGCAAATTCCGCCCATTGCTTTTGAAGTATTTCAGGATATACTGAGGATGTGCCAGAGCACTAGATAAATGCAGACTGATGTAATGTAGGATAGAAAGTTTTGAAGTCTTCAGTGAACTGTCAATACTTGTGCAAGACAGAGGGTTAACAATGTAATAACCTTGTCCATCTGACTCACTGGGATGAGTTTGATGGTACGTGGAACAATGAATCCATCTCGTACACTAAGAAAACCAAGGCCTGTAATTAACTGGGAGTAGCCTCGATTTACATAGGTGCATTGGTACCAACCCCCATTTTTCCTTTCAGGGCATCCAGAACATTCAGTTCTATTTTAATGTCATAAATAAATCAATATCCAAACTATTCAGCACAACAATAGTAAATCACACATCAAAATATGTAGCTTGTTATGAAAGAATGGATGGATTTGAAACAGCATTAAGTTTCTGTCTGTCGATGCCACTAGCATATTAAATACTATTTATTCATTTACATGGCTTTCAAGGACAGAAAACCTACATCCATTCTTTCTGATTCCCGGCTCCTATTCTGACCAAGACCACAAGAAAGTTGCATCAGGTTAAATCTCACAGGATCCAGGGTGAGGTAGCCAATTGGCCAACCCTTGATTACAGAAAACAGAAAGTGGTTGTAGAGGGTTGTTTTTCAAACAGGAGGCCTGTGACCAGCGGTGTGCCTCAGGGATCGGTGCTGGGTCCACTGTTATTTGTTATATTATTGGTTTGGATGGGAATTTAGGATGCATGGCTAGTAAGTTTGCAGATGACACCAAGATTGGTGGCATAGTGGACAGTAAAGAAGGTTACCTAGGATTGCAATGGGATCTTGATCAATTGGGCCAGTGGGCTGACGAATGGCGATGGAGTTTAATTTAGATAAATGCGAGGTGATGCATTTTGGTAGATTGAATCAGGGCAGGACTTGCTCAGTTAATGGTTGGGTGTTGGGAAGAGTTACAGAACAAAGAGACCTGGGGATACAGATTCAGAGCTCCTTGAAAGTGGACAGAGTGGTGAAGGAGGCATTCGGCATGCTTGGTCTCATTAATCAGAACATTGAATACAGGAGTTAGGATGCTGCTAATGTGCTCCCTCAAGGTGATGCCAGTGCAGAGATGCCTCAGGGAGTGACAGACCAGTGAAAAATAAATATCAACAGAAAACTATGCAAAGAGTTTTTGGGCAGCATAATCAAACACAACCCTCCGCCCCCAGGCATACTTGTTAATTTTACTTGAACCCTGACCTTTCATTCCCACCTGGGATCGAGGTTGCACCTTAAATGCAAAGACCACTTTGCCAATTGGCACACCTGCCAACCATAAGGGCAGACCGACCAGGTAAAATTACGGTCAATTGGTCTCTTAACGGGCTAGGTTGCCAGCTTGAGTGTCAGTTGTCAGCAGGCGGGTTTCTGACACTGGCGTTCACCCGCTAACCGGAGTATTGCGCGAGTGAGCACTGGGATCGTATGTGTTCCTGATGTCTTCCTGTGCAATTTCACATGCTTCCAGGTTTGGCGTGTACATGAAATTTGCAAGTAAAATTTTGGCCGCGTCTTACCTTCACTCCAATAGTCAGTATCGCTGAACTGACTGGTGTTCACTTTAAAGTTTAAAGTTTATTTATTAATGTCACAAGTAGGCTTACATTAACACCGCAATGAAATCACTGTGAAAATCCCCCTAGTCGCCACACTCCGGCGCCTGTTCGGGTAGACTGAGGGAGAATTTAGCATTGACAATGCAACTAACCAGCACAACTTTCGTACTGTGGGAGGAAACCAGATCACCCAGAGGAAACCCACGCAGACACGAGGAGAACATGCAAACTCCACACAGACCAGAATTCAACCCGGGTCCCTGGCGCTGTGAGGCAGCAGTGCTAACCACCGTCCACCCTTAGAAATGAACCAGAACTCTCCAAATTAGACAGGGCTCCCATACCCTGTCCTCCTTATTATTTAATGTTAGAAGAATATCTTCCTGAATGTAAGAAGAACAAAATAAATTCAAGGCGTAGCTATTCCTCTGAATTCTTGTCTCTTGTTCCTTTGAAACTGTGAGGGCAGGATTTCCTATCCGGGGACGGGAAAAGGATGTCAGGACTTTTTCTGTGTCCCAATTCCACCCTCAACTGGAAACGGTCACAGGTCCTGATTTTCACTGGGACAGGCTGTTGGTTGACTGGAGAGCAGGTCGGGTGACGTTAGTGGCCACAGGGGCACGGGAATGGAGGTAGGGCTGAACGAGTGCCAGCCCAATTTAACTAGACCATAGCAGCCATTACAGAGGCTCTTGCTGCTGTTCCAAGAGACACAATGATGGAATCCCTGTGAGATTCTCAAACCCCGACCCTGATTCCCTCTCTGCGCAGCCAGGACATTCCTGTGCTCAGCACTTTTCTCGTTACAGTACAGGTGGCATCTGGTCAGCGAAGGTTGTGGAGAGATTGGCCACCACCTGGGGCATGCAGGAGGTCAACAATCACCTGGTTTTACGGTTTGACTCACCTGGTGAAGGAGCACTGCTCCAAAAGCTCGTGATACCAAATAAGCATGTTGGACTTCAACCTGATGTTGTGAGATTTCTTACTGTGCCCAGCCCAGTCCAATGCCAGCATCTCCACATCCTGGTTTTATGGGGCAGAAGAAGAGGAGGGGGCAGGACAGCCAAGCATAATTAGGATTCATAGAATCCCTACAGTGCAGAAGAAGACCATTCGGTCCATTGTGTCTGCACTGAGCACAGTCCCACCCAAGCTCTATTCCGATAACCCCATGTATTTACCCTGCATGGGTCAATTTAGGAGGGAGGAAACTGGAACACCCAGAGGAAACCCATGCAGACACGAGGAGAATGTGCAAACTCCACACAGACAGTCACCCAAGGCCGGAATCGAATCCGGATCCCTGGCGCTGTGAGGGCGCAGTGCACAGCTTCCTGGATTTATCATACCCTCTGCTTATAATTTTCAACTTCCAGCTGCACTGGACGCGTGAACTTGTCTCTTCCCCATTAATTGCCTCTTGTTAATTTTCACAACTAATGAGGGAAAGGTGACCACCATAAAACTTGCCTTGAAAAACCTACATTCGAACCACCTGAACAGACAGTCCCAGAGATCTCAGCACACCTCATCTGAAATTGAGTGACATAATGGAGACTCTTAACTTGATCTCCGTATATTTTTCAAGCAAGGCTTTACTGCTTGGGAGAGAAGATTCTAATTGTTGTCATCCCATTTATTCTCACTTCCACTCTTAATGTTTCATTTTTCCTTGAACCTTTTGACTGTTTTCAGTAGCTCACCGTTGATTTTAATCTAACAAGGTCACCGTGTAATTGCCAGCTCCTGCTTACTGCCATAGTTTTATACTTGCGTTTTCATGCCCAAAGAAACATCATTATCATTTGATTTTCACACCAGTTACGAGGCAAGTACTTGCAGCTCTCTCTAAATAGACAACGTAATCGATATCTCCACAAAACCCGCACTGGTTGTCAACTGAACTTCATGCAAAATAATTTGTTTTGAACAGTTTTTTTTCAGGAGAGCCATTTAGCGTCGGAAGTTCATCAACTTTCCCCTCATTGTTCTCCTGACGTGCGTGTGTACTATATTCGCCAGATGGTCAAATCTTCTCCAACCCAAACTTTTATTCACACACCATCCTTGTCCTGCCTAACCCCTATGGTTCCTTTTCACACAGCATGACTATAATGAGTAGACGATGGCCTAGTTTATTTATTTGTTTTATTTGTGTCACAAGTAGGCTTACGTTAACACTGCAATGAAGCCACTGTGAAAATCCCCTAGTCGCCACACTCCGGCACCTGTTCGGGTACACTGAGGGAGAATTTAGCATGGCCAATGTATCTAACCAGCACGTCTTTTGGACTGTGGGAAGAAATCAGAGCACCTGGAGGAAACCCACGCAGACACGGGGAGAACGTGCAGACTCCACACAAGCAGTCACCCCAGCTGGGAATCGAACCCAGATCCCTGGTGCTGTGAGGCAGCAGAGCTAACCACTGTGCCACTGTGCTGCCCATTGGCTGGGCAATGAATGCTGGCCTTACCAGTAATCACAGTAAGGAGTCTAACAACACCAGTTTAAAGTCCAACAGGTTTATTTGGTAGCAAAAGCCACTAGCTTTTGGAGCGCTGCTCTTTCGTCAGGTGAGTGGGAGTTCTGTTCACAAACAGGGAATATAAAGACACAAACTCAATTTACAGAATAATGAATCATGATTGTAATGCGAGTCTTTACAGCTAATCAAGTCTTAAAGGTACAGACAATGTGAGCGGAGAGAGCATTAAGCACAGGTTAAAGAGATGTGTATTGTCTCCAGACAGGACAGCCAGTGAGACTTTGCAAGTCCAGGCAAGTTGTGGGAGTTACAGATAGTGTGACATGAACCCAAGATCCTGGTTGAGGCCGTTGAGAACACATCATGCTTACCAGTAATGCCCACCTCCCATAAAAGAATAAGGGGAAAATACCCCACCATGTCCCTGCACTCTGGAATTCTCTTCAGAAACCCATGGTCCCAGCTCCCTCCCCATCTTCAGACATTTTCCTGCAGTGCACGTCTTCAAACACCTCGACAGCCCCATCACACGAACTCCTTCCTCAATCACGCTTTGAAGAGCCCTGGAATGTTATGCTAGATTAAGAGCCCTTTACAACTGCAAGCAATTGTTGTACAATAATTGAGGACATTGACTCATGAAGTGCACTCGGTGCATAGCAATGAGACATAAAGAGGTGTCCAGCTGCTTTCCCAGACTGTACTGAAATATCCAGGCTGAAAAATTAACCAGAAAATTATTTCTTAAGGAACAATAACGCTTAACAAGCTGGTGAATGGAGATGTGATTATTTCGCAGCCCTTTCAGCCTGTAAGCAGGGTTGATGAATGTTGCTATTGTAGCTGGTTGTGATTATGTACAATATCCATTGTTGTTTCCAGCCTTGCCCTCCTGACGTGCACTGGCAGAGCCAAAGGGGATGCAGCAGGAGGATAAAATGGATACCTGGCAGCAAATTGGTCACCCTTTATGCACTCTCTTTCTCATTACTATCAAAACGCAGCCAGAAGCACAGTGGGGAGTCACAGTAGGGGATTGAAAAATTGAGGAAGTGATCAAGCTAACAGCTTGGGGGGAGGGTGGCAGAGCGACAGGCATGGCAGTGTTAAAAACAACATACCTGGTTTAAAGTGCAGGCAGTCCTCCGATACTGCTGTGACTGTATAATAACCCTCGGAGCCGGCTGTAAAGGAACCATGCTTTATTGCACAAAATGAAGTAAAGCAAAAGCCTGTGGTGAACACAACAGGTCCCAACTGGAACAATGGACCCGCTCAGGGGCTTGCTTTATACAGGGCTCAGTATACAAGCTCCACTTGGTGAGTTAATTACCAATCCCCAGGGAGCTCGCATTCTACGAGTCCTACAGGGAGGTCAATCAGTGATCCCCCCATGCAAGTCCTGGGGGTTATCACAGACTGAGTGTAATGATGCACTTTCACAGAGTGGCTTAGAAACATGAAAGGTATTTATTAATAAAAAAAGCTGTACAACAGTCAAATGGCTACCCTTAGTCCGCTACATGTCTCCTGCCTAAGAGAGGGTTCCACCTCCTGGGGTGATTACCCACTCTGAATCCCTATTGGTCCCCCAGGCCAGTTGACCCTTACTCTGCTGTGTTGCCCTTAAAGGGACAATCACCACAAGTCAACACACTGATATCAGTATGATTTCAGAGTCATGAATCCCCTGACTCCCTCCAGTGATTCTGCCACTGGTTGAAGTGTTCGATCTTGGTAGTAATAGACTCATTGTTGGTCATGAATGTCCTGCTGGAAGTAATTTAAAGATTATACTTCTTACAGCTAAACCCACATGAAAGAATTTAATTATTGTGGAGGAAGGATGCACGCTGCTGTCACCACGCTTTCAGCTGCTTTCATATAGTTCTAGAGATGAGCAGCATCCAAGATATCTGGATAGCTGCAGTGCTTGATGGGTACAGCGTGTTTCTCAGCTTTGCTGCAGTTCACAGGGGGTTATTAATCCTGGCTAATGCCATGATATCACAATTGGACAAAGCAAGGAGGTAGGCCCCAATAACTACTTCAGCCAATTGGACAAGGCAAGGTGGTAGGACCCAATAACTACCTCAGCCAACTGGACAAGACAAAGAGGTAGGCCCGAATAACTACCTCAGCCAATTGGACAAGACAAGGAGGTAGGCCCCAATAACTACCTCAGTCAGTCCGGAGATTGAACCCATGCTGTTGGTGTAATGCTGCAACACTCTTAGCCAACTGATTAGATCTTAAAGTGAGAAGAGATGTATCAAGGAAAAGAGAATTTAAAGAGAAGTTTAACAGTTGGGATGGCAGAAGGTCCTGCCTATGTTTGAATCATAGAATCATAGAATCTTTACAGTGCAGAAGGAAGCCATTCAGCCCATCGTGTCAGCACCGACTCTCCAACAGCATCCTATCCAGGTCCTATCCCTGTGACCCCCATGTATTTATCCCACGAACCCTCCTAACCTTCACATCCTGGGGCACGAGGGGCAATTTAGCATGACCAATCCACCTAACCCACACATTTTTGAACTGTGTGTGGAAACCGGAGCGCCCGGAGGAAACTCACGCAGACACGGGGAGAACATGCAAACACAACACAGACAGTGACCCAAGGCCGGAATTGAATCTGGGTCCCGGTGCTATGAGGCAGCAGTGCTAACCACTGTGCCACCGTGCCGCCCCAGCAGTGCTAACCACTACGTCCATGTGTTGAAAACCCTCAACAGATGGCAGTAAAACAATTACATAGGTTCATAAAGACACTCTATAATTTAATATTTAATAGAAACTAGACTCAAAATGACACTCTGTCCTTTAATGTTTAATGAATAGACTGGCAGTGGCAGTTGTCTGTCAATAAATTGTTAGTGGTTAAATAGATGCTAATTACTGTAGCAGGAAGCTGACTTAACAGTTATAACTTGGGTGTGAGTCACCAGCCCACTATAAAAGCAGATAGGATTTGTGACTGCACAAATCAGGGGCTCAAAGTAGAGATGATGAGGCCTGATTGCAATGAGGAAAGAGCGATAAATTGGGAATTTGGAATATCGCTGTTAAGTTTTTCCTCAAGCGGACAGTTAGATTAACAGCCAGATTCTGACTTTTAGCTTTAAAACTGCAAGCTCATTAAAAAGCCGAGCCTAACAGAAGCCGGCAGTGTTAGTTACCTGTCAATCAATTGAAAATGCCTGCCTGAATAGGTGTTAATTACTGTGGCAGGAAGCTGATTTAGCAGTTGCGACTTGGGCGCAACCTGTAGCCCTCTATAAAAGCAGTGGGGATTTGTTGCTGCAATAGGGCGGGAGAACAGAGTGTGTGACAAGGAATGAATGCTAACTTAGGAATTCTGTGTAGAGGAGAAAGTCACTGTTGCTTTTTCTACCGTTTATGAGCCTCCAGTCACTGGTGACTGAATAACTTTTTCAATGAGTTATCAGGATACAACATAAACACAGTGGGGCGAATTTTACCATTCTGCCCACCATGGGAATCGGAGTGGGTGAGGGGCGGATCATGGAAAGGTCCATTGACCTCGGGACGGGTGTGGCCGTAAACCCCCACCCAGGGAGTTCAGCAGGCTTTCTGTGGTATCTGGCTGTTTGCTTCAGCGTATGGGCTCTGATTGGCAAACAATAAGTTAATGTCCGTCCCCCCCCCCTCCCCCATACACACACACACACACACCACAAAAGAATTAAAGTCAGGGTTTTCCTTCTCCACCTGAGAGTGTCTTTTGAGTTTCAGTTTCATTGCCGGGGTCATAATTGCTTTAATATACTATAAATTCACCATTCAATGTTTCCTTTAGTAGAAAATAGGCACGCAGTGTAGACTGGATGCTGAATGAACAGAGGCTTTGTGAAGCAACAACCTTTCAAGGCCTTTTACTGAATACCAGGCATTTATTTTGCTCCCTCAGCTTGGACATCTATTGGTCCTACAGACTGGTGTCTCATGGGTAAGTAAGCCAATCTCAGCCACAGAGGAGGCCATTTTGTGCTATTGATAGCAGTGACAATGTTGGACCAGACCAGATTAAGTATTTCTTCTTTGCTGATCTCTCCGCCAAGCATGTTTGAAAACAAGCAATAAAATCATTTCAAGTCGTTGATTCTTTTGTGCAATTGGCTTTCTTCATTTCTTAACATCCGACTGTACAAAGATATTGTCACCCACATGAAGGGTGGGAGAGCGGTTAAAGAGGGAAATGAATGGAACATGACACCGTTTACAAATGGCAGTGGATATTGAGGGACCCCATTGTCCTACCATAAGAAAAGTAGGACACTGAATAATCATTTTCAATTGAGCTCCCACAGTTGTTGCAATAGTTGGCAGTGAATGGGAGAGAGGACCAAAGTGTTGTTGTGCAAGAGGATCTGGCACAGCAAGGGTTAATGTGGGACTGGGAAATTGTACTGTCCACAGTGAGATGCAAAGAGATCCATGACCTGAAACTGGAGTCAGTTGTGGACTGGACAAAGACCTGTGTAGATGCAAGCATGGAGTTAGCTCATAGCTTGGGCTACCTCCTCTTTCTGCGTCCATCGTTTTGTGGCATCAACAAACACAGGCTGTGATTCTCCCCAAAAAAATCTCTCCTCCGAATCTGAACGCAGCAAAATCTGACAGAATTCTCAAACCTACAGACTCTGAATTGAGAAAGTCAGGGACTTGTGGTGGGTGGGGAGGGGGGAGGGGGCAGGATTCATGATAATGGATGGTGGAGCAGGGGTCACATGTTTGTCATGTAAAAACATTTGGTAAATCTTGGGGGTGATGTTTGGTATTACGGTACCTGGCATAGCAAGGGTTAATGTGGGATTGGGAAACAGTACTGCCCACAGTGCCATGTAAGGAGGCACATGACCTGAGACTAGAGACAGTTGTGGATTGGACAGAGACCTGTATAGAAGCCAGCATGGAGTTAACTCATGGCTTGGGCTATACACTCTATATATGTTCCCAGCTATGCCGTATCAATAAACATTTAAGTTTAGTTATTAGTGTCACAAGTAGGCTTACATTAACACTGCAATGAAGTTACTGTGAAAATCCCCTGGTCTCCACACTCCGGCGCCTATCCAGGTACACTGAGGGAGAATTTAGCATGGCCAATGCAGCTAGCCAGCACGTCTTTTGGACTGTAGGAGAAAACTGGAGCACCCGGAGGAAACCCACGCAAACACGGGGAGAATGTGCAAATTCCACAAAGTCACCCAAGCCGAGAATAGATCCAGTTCTTTGCTGCTGTGAGGCAGCAGTGCTAACCCACTGTGCCACCATGCCACCTCACAAGATTCAGTATTTGTTTGTGAGATCCTTTGAACATATAATACAGAAACAAACAGCACTACTTGTAGGACAAAGGGAGTGGGAGTACTAAACCTCCCAGTCATTACAAGGAGTCCTCTGGCTATTCCCAGCTCTGATCACATATCTCACTCCCGCACTCTGCTTGTTGACCACTCCCAGTTCCTGAATGCCAGTGCCTGTACCCTTTGGATCTGACTGCCGGCTCCGGTTGTTAATGTTCCCTCTTACCAGCCAGTCAGCCAGCCTTACCACGTGAGCCGGTGCCAGGTTTAAAGTAAAGGAAAGTTTCTTTATTAGTCACAGGTAAGGCTTACATTAACACTTCAATGAAGTTACTGTGAAATTCCCCCTGTCGCCACATTCTGGCGAATGTTCAGGTCAATGCGCCTAACCAGCACGTCTTTCAGACTGTGGGAGGAAACCAGAGCACCCAGAGGAAACCCACGCAGACACAGGGAGAACCCACACGGCCTCGGGTCACTGGAGTTTGCATGTTCTCCCCGTGTCTGCATAGGTTTCCTCCGGGTGCTCCAGTTTCCTTCCACAGTTCAAAGATGTGCGGGTTAGGTTGATTGGCCATGCTAAATTGGCATTCGTGTCAGGGGGATTAGCAGGATAAATGTGTGGGGTAATGGGAATAGGGTCTGGGTGGGATTGTGGTCGGTACAGACTCGGTGGGCCGAATGGCCTCCTTCTGTACTGTGGGGATTCTATGATTCTATTCTATGATTCTAACGTACAAACTCCACACAGACAGTGATCCAAGCCGGGATTCGAACCCAGGTCCTTGGCGCTGTGAGGCAACAGTGCTAACCACTGTGCCAGTGTGCCGCCCCAGTAATGCAGGTGGCTGGACCTCTCTGTTCATGTCATTGTCATGCTTTCTTATGGCCATTTTCAGCTTCGCCCTCACCCTTCCAACACTTCATAAATATTGAAGTCAGAATGTCAATTAAGAGTGATAGCCTCACTGTGCTGAGAGGTATAAGACATACCAATGAATCGAAGTCCCACTGTCCTGGGAATTTGAATGTCAATCAATAAATTACACACTTTATATTGGGATGTGTAATTTCAATGGGTGATAGTGTTACTGCATTGAGATGTATATTGTTAATAAATGATTTACAGTTACACTATACTGGGGTCTATATTGGCAGTCAGTGGATGGCCATAGTGCTATAATGGATGGCATGAAGATAGTGATTTTATGATAATAGAATAGAAGAATAGAATCTCAACAACGCAGAAGGAGGCCATTCGGCCCATCAAGTCTGCAGCCAACTCTCTGGCAGAGTATCCTACCCAGGCCCAGCCCCCGCTCTACCCACGTGGTCCCACATATTTTCACCGCCAATCCACCTTACCTACGCATCTTTGGAGTGTGGCAGGCAACCGGAGCACCTGGGGGAATCCATGCAGACACTGGGAGAACATGCAAACTCCACACAGACAGTTACCCAAGGTCCAAATTGAACCCGAGTCCCTGGTGCTGTGAGGCAGCAGGGTGCTAACCACGGTGCCGCCGTGCCGCCCAGGTCAAACATAATCAGGTCAACCATTTTCATCACAAATCAAGGGCCAGATCTTCACGTCCTCCAGGAATCGGGAATGGGGATTGGAATTCTCCGATGTCAGCCCCACCACTGCTGCCAGCGAGCACGGAGAATTTGGTGCTTAGCCAAATCTCCAATCACTGCAGCGGGACCGGAAAACCCCAACCGCTACGAAGTTGGAGAATTCTGGCCATGGTCAGAAAGAACCAATTTGGGTTTTTATTTTTAACTGCAAATTTAAATTTCCTGTATAGAAAGGGTCCATAGGTAAATGGTTTGAGATGGACCATTATCTCGCATGCAGGTTATCTGACATCAGCATCACGATTGACAAACTAGGGAAAATTTGTATTTCATGTTCCCTGTAGCTTTTGTTGAAAAATGAGGGGTTTTGGAAAGTCTAAACCTGCCTTGTTTGAGAGTTTGGGAAATCTTAGGGAAAGCCCGCTGAGGAGCCAGGAACATTCTGACAAATGATAGTTGTTTTGACAACTTCAAATGTCATTATTAGATGCTCTGTTATAAGTTAGATGTGTTTTTTACTGCAGTGATTAATCATAGGACTTTGTCAGCATTAGGAAGAAGACTATTATGCATTCAAAACTGAATCAAAGAATACTTTGGAGTTCTAGTGTTGAGCTGAAATGACTTAAATGTACATGAAGCTTTAAATTTGCAAAACACAATGGTCTGAGAATTTCACTTAAGGAAAGAAAAGCATGTGTTCTGGACTACATTGATTGGCAGGCCATCTGGTGTAGCTTAGGAAAAAAAACTAGCAGTTTTTACTACTTTCAGGAGGCTCGATTGTCTGTAACTCTAATGGTTTATTGACAGCTGAGCCCATTATGAATTATTTTTAATCATTCAAGGGACTTGAATTCAAGGGTGTGCTGGCTAAGTCAGCATTTATTGTCCATGCCTAATTGCCCTTGAAGAGGTGGAGGTGAGCTGTCTTCTTGAACCACTGCAATTCATGTAACGTATGTGCACACAAAGTTCAATTCGGGAGGACTTCCAGAATTTTAACCCAACGACAGTGAAGAAATAGCGATAACATTCTAGATCATAATGATGTGTGGCTTGGAGGGTGGTGGTGTTCCCACGTATCTGCAGCCCTTGTGCTTCTAGGAGGTAGTATTCATAAGTTTGAATGGTGTTGCCTCAGGAAGCCTAGTGAGTTCCTGCAGTGCATCTTGTAGATAGTACACATAGCTGCCACTGTGAGTCAGTGGTGGAGGAAGTAATGGGATGTCAATCAAGAGGGCTGCATTGTCCTGGATGGTGTCAAGCTTCTTGAATGTTGAAGCTGCACTTATTCAGGTAAATGGAGAGTGTTCCATCACACTCCTGACTTGCACCTTAGAGATGGTGAACAAGCTTTGGAGATTCAGGAGGTGAGTTATTTGCCACAGAATTCCTAGCCTCTGACTTGCTCTTGTAGCCATAGTATTTATATGGCTAGCCCAATTCAGATTCTGTTCATTGGTAATGGTTACCCCGAGGATGTTGATAATGGCGGATTCAACAATGGTAATGCCATTGAATGTTGATGGTTGGTGATGGTTAGATTCTCTTTTATTGGAGATGGTCATTGCGTGGCAGTTGTGTGGTGTGATTGTTACTTGTCCCTTGTTAGCCCAAACCTGGATATTGTCCAGGTCTTGCTGCATCTGAACATGGAGAGCTTCAATGCTTGGCTTAGTTTCAAAATCTGTTCCATCATCTCTCCCAGCAGGAGCTTGTGTACACAGTTTGAAGAGGTTATTAAAGGATTCTGTATGTTTGATGTGAATAGATGTTTATTTTTTTTTACCATTGAATGACCACTTGAAGGGATTTAAGGTTTTTAATTGTCTCTGGAGCTTTCTTTCAGCATGAATGGTTTCGTTTTTCAGGCACAGCTCTGTTAGATTGTCCGAGGTTACTTATTTTTCATGCCCATTTCAAAGGTTTCCAATTGCTGCTGGGGACTGCACATAGTGGATTACTGGGTGAGCAGTGTGAAGGATTTGCCTAGCAACAGTTACAAGAAATTAAAAAGACTTGAAAGGAAGATATCTGCCTAGCAACAATACCAATCAGCATTCCCAGGGGCAGGCAAGCCTCTAAAAGTGATCAGGGCATTCTAAGGGCATGAGAGCATCTAAAGATGATCAGGTGTGAATTGCTCTCAGAGTAGAAACAGATTACTTAGATGACTGCTGCAGAAATGTTAAGTTCCCCAAACAGAAACAGTGTTTACCTAAAGTTACTGGGTGACCTCAGGGTGATAGAAATGCACAGAAGGAAAAAACAAAACTGAGATATGTAAAGAGGAGATTTTCAAGTTCGAAATAGCAAAAAGGGCAAGAGTATAGGTGGCATCCCCCTCAAAAGCAGACAGGTCAGTCCAACACTCACAGCCAGGAGGCTAGGACACGTTTCAAAACCAAGGAGTTCTGTAACATCTTTTGTTTCTGAGATGCTACGGTATTGCATCTAAGTTGTTTTTTTTTCATTTATGGGATGTGGGCGCTGTGGGCTAGGCCAGCATTTACTACCCATTGAGGAGGTGATGGTGAGCTGCCTTCTTGAACCACTGCTGTCCCTGGGGTGTAGTTACACCTGCAGTGTTCGGATTCTGTACGTTTGATGTGGCTACTGAATGGATGTTTATTTAGTTTTTACCGTTGAATGACCACTTGAGGGGATTTAAGTTATTTTCATTGGCTCTGGAAATTTCTTTCCGTATGAATGGTTTTGTTTTCAGGAACAGCACTGTTAGATTTTCAGAGGTTTGCTTATTTTTCATGCTCATTTCAAAGATTTCCTATTGCTCCCGAGGACTGTACATAGTGAATACTGGATGAGTAGCGTCAAGGACTTGGTTAGCAACTCTAACAAGAATTTTAAAAGAACTAAAAGATAGCAATCTGCCGAGCAACAATAACAGCCAGCATTTAGGGAGCGTGTTCCAAGATTTTGACCCAGCGACAATGAAGGAATGGCCATATATTTCCAAGTCAGGATAGTGAGTGACTTAGAAGGGAACCTCAAGGTGGTGGTGTTCCCAGGTATCTGCTGCTCTTCTCACAGGTAGTGGTCGTACGTTTGGAAGGCGCTGCCTCAGGAACCTTGGTAAGTCCCTGCAGTGCATTTTGTGGATGGTACACAAGGCTGCCATTATGCATCGGTGGTGGAGGGATTGAATGTTTGTGGAAAGGACAGCAATCAAGCGGGCTGCTTTGTCCTGGATGGTGTCAAGCTACCTGAGTGTTGTTGGAGCTGCACCCATCCAGGCAAGTGGAGAATATTCCATTACACTCCTGACTTGTGCCTTGTAGGTGGTCGATGAGCTTTAGGGAGTCAGGAAGTGAGTTACTTGCTGCAGGATTCCTAGTCTTTGACCTGTTCTGGTAGCTGCTGTGTTTATATGGCTAGTCCAGTTCAGTTACTGGTCAATTGTAACCTCCACAATGTTGATAGCGGAGGATTCAGCAATGGCAATGCCATTGAATGTCAAGGGGCGATGATTAGATCCTTTCCTGTTGGAGATGATCATTGCTTGGCACTTGTGTGGCACAAATGTTACTTGCCACTTGTCAGCCCAAGCCTGGATATTGTCCAGGTCTTGCTGAATTTGGATATGAACTGCTTCAGTATTTGAGGAGCCTCAATTAATATTGAACACCGTGCAATTATCAGTGTACATCCCCAATTCTGGCTTTATGATGGAAGGAAGGTCATGGATGAAGCAGCTGAAAATGGTTCGGCCCAGGGCACTGCACTGAGGAGTTGAGATGATTGACAGCCAAGCACCACAACCTTCTTCCTTTGGACCAAGTATGGCACCAACCAGTTTTTCACTGCTTCTCATTGACTCCAGCTTTGCTAGAACTCCTTGATGCCATACTCATTCAAATACTGCCTTGATGTCAAGGACTGTAACTCTCACCTCAACTCTGGCATACAGCTGTTTTGTCCATGTTTAAAACAAGGCTGTAATGAGGTCAGGAGTGCGGAACCCAAACTAAGCATCGGTGAGCAGGTCATTGCTGAGTAAGTGCTGCTTGATAGCACTGTGGATCACCCCTTCCATCTCTTTACTGATGATGGAGAGTGGCCTGATGGGACAGTAATTGGCTGGGAGGGATTTTTCCTGTTTCTTGTGTACAGGATGTACCTGGGCAATTTTCCACGTTGCTGCTTGGCTAAGGGAGCGGCAAGATCTGGAGGACCAGTTTTCAGTGCTGTTGCCAGAATGTTGTCAGGGCCCATTGCCTTTTCAGTATCCTGTGCCTCCAACCGTTCCTTGATATTACGTGGAGTGAATCGAATTTGTTGAAGACTGACATCTGTGATGGTGGATCATTCACCTGGCACATCTGGCTGAAGATTGCTGAGAATGCTTCAGCCTTATCTTTTGCACTGATGTGCTGGGCTCCTCCATCATTGAGGATGGGGATATTTGTGGAGCCTCCTCCTCCAGTGAGTTGTTTAATTATCCACCACCATGCACAACTGGATGTGGCAGGACTGCAGCGCTTAGATCTGACTCCTTGGCTGTGGGATTGCTTAATTCTGTCTATTACTTGCTGTTGGGATCCAAATAGCCTTGTCTGGTAGATTCACCTGGTTGACACCACATTTTTAGGTATAGAACAAAGAACAAAGAAAATTACAGCACAGGAACAGGCCCTTCGGCCCTCCAAGCCTGCACCGACCATGCTGCCCGACTTAACTAAAACCCCCTACCCTTCCGGGTACTATATCCCTTTATTCTCATCCTATTCATGTATTTGTCAAGGTGCCCCTTAAAAGTCACTACCGTATCTGCTTCCACTACCTCCCCCGGCAATGAGTTCCAGGCACCCACTACACTTTGTGTAAAAAACCTGCCTCGTACATCTCCTTTAAACCTTGCCCCTCGCACCTTAAACCTGTGCCCCCTAGTAATTGACTCTTCCACCCTGGGAAAAAGCTTCTCACTATCTACTCTGTCTGTGCCTCTCATAATCTTGTAGACTTCTATCAGATTGCCCCTCAACCTCCGTCGTTCCAGTGAGAACAAACCAAGTTCTGCAGCCTCTCCTCAAAGCTAATGCCCTCCATACCAGGCAACATCCTGGTAAATCTTTTCTGTGCCTTCTCCAAAGCCTCCACATCCTTCTGGTAGTGTGGCGACCAGAATTGAACACTATATTCCAAGTGCGACCTAACTAAGGTTCTATAAAGCTGCAACATGACTTGCCAATTTTTAAACTCAATGCCCCAGCCGATGAAGGCAAGCATGCCATATGCCTTCTTGACTACCTTCTCCACCTGCATTGCCACTTTCAGTGACCTGTGTACCTGTACACCCAGATCCCTTTGCCTATCAATACTCTTAAAGGTTCTGCCATTTACTGTATATTTCCTATCTGTACGAGACCTTCCAAAATGCATTACCTCACATTTGTCCAGATTGAGCTCCATCTGCCATCTCTCCACCCAAGTCTCCAACTGTTCTATATCCTGCTGTATCCTCTGATGGTCCTCATTGCTATCCACAAATCCACCAACCTTTGTGTCATCCGCAAACTTAATAATCAAACCAGTTACATTTTCCTCCAAATCATTTATATGTATTACAAACAGCAAAGGTCCCAGCACTGATCCCTGAGGAACGTCACTTGTCACAGCCCTCCATTCAGAAACGCATGTCTGGTGCTGCTCCTGGCATGACCTCCTGCACTCTCCATTGAACCAGGGTTGATCACTGGGCTTGGTGATAATGGTAGAGTGGGGGATATGCTGGGTCATGAGGTTACAGTTTGTGGTTGAGTACAATTCTGCTGCAGTTGATGGCCTACAGTGCCTCATGGATGCCCAGTTTGAGTTGATAGATCTTTTTGAAGTCTATCTCATTTAGCACTTTGGTAGTGTCACAAAACATGATGAAGGGTATCCTTCATCCTTCATGAAGGGTACGTGAAGTGAGGACTTCATTTCCACATGGATTGTGCAGTGGTCATTCCTACCAACACTGATACTGTCATGGACAGATGCGTCTGCTGCAGGCAGGTTAGTGAGGATAAGGTCAAGTTTGTTTTTCCCCCTTGTTGGTTCCCTTATCACCTGCTGTAATCCCAGTCTCACATTTTTGCCCTGGTCAGCTCAGCCTGTGGTGGTACTGCCAAGCTCCTCTTGGTAATAGACATTGGAATCCCCCATCCAAAGTAGATTCTGTGTCATAGAACATAGAACATAGAAAAACTACAGCACAAACAGGCCCTACGGCCCACAAGTTGTGCCGAACACATCCCTACCTTCTAGACCTATCTATAACCCTCCATCCTATTAAGCTCCATGTACTCATCCAGGAGTCTCTTAAAAGACCCTATTGAGTTCGCCTCCACCACCACTGACGGCAGCCGATTCCACTCGCCCACCACCCTCTGTGTGAAAAGCTTACCCCTAACATCTCCCCTGTACCTACCCCCCAGCACCCTAAACCTGTGTCCTCTCGTAGCAGACATTTCCACCCTGGGAAAAAGCCTCTGAGAGTCCACCCGATCTATGCCTCTCAACATCTTATATACCTCTATTAGGTCTCCTCTCATCCTACGTCTCTCCAAGGAGAAAAGACCGAGCTCCCTCAGCCTATCCTCATAAGGCATGCCACTCAATCCAGGCAACATCCTTGTAAATCTCCTCTGCACCCTTTCAATCTTTTCCACATCCTTCCTGTAGTGAGGCGACCAGAACTGAGCACAGTACTCCAAGTGGGGTCTGACGAGGGTCTTTTATAGCTGCAAAGTGTCCTTGCCGCTCTCAGTGTTTCCTGCAAGTGATGTTCAATGTGGAGGAGTACCCATTCATCAGCTGAGGGGGATGATATTTGGTAATCAGCAGGAGGTTTCCTTGCTCATGTTTGACCACGAATTTCAGGAAACCTTCGTAAAGACCATTTAAATATCTTTGCTGGACCAAAAAAAGACATTTTGTGGCCAAGTTGATTAAGGACGCATATTACATGCTTACCTTCATCAGCGGGGGCATTGAGTACAAGAGTTGGGAAATCATGTTGCAGCTATATAAAACCTTGGTTAGGCTGCATTTGGAATATTGCACGCAGTTCTGGTCTCACACTATCAGAAGGACATGGAAGCTTTGGAGCGAGTGCAAAGAAGGTTCACCAGGATGTTGCCTGGTCTTGAGGGTGTTGACTATGAGGAGAGGTTGAATAAACTAGGATTGTTTTCACTGGAAAGACAGAGACTGAGGGGAGACCTGATAGAGGTCTACAAAATGACGAGAGGCATAGACAGGGTGGATAGTCAAAGGCTTTTTGCCAGGGTGGAAGTGTCATTTACAAGGGGGCACAGGTTCAAGGTGAGAGGAGGAAAATTTAAGGGAGATGTGTGGGGGAAGTTTTTCACACAGAGAGTGGTGGGTGCCTGAAACGCGCTGCCAGAGGAGGTGGTGGAAGCAGGCACGTTAGTCACATTTAAGAGGCATCTAGGTGGGTGCATGAATAGGGAAGGAATAGAGGGATACAGGCTGAGTAAGGGCAGAAGGTTTTTTTAGTTTAGTTGGGACATCATGATTGGCACAGGCTTGGAGGGCCAAAGGGCCTGTTCCTGTGCTGTACTGTTCTTTATTCTTTGTCTATTTCCCAGACTTGATGATCCGCCCTGTATTGTATGGTAACTATGAGCTGAATTGGATTATAGAGTTATTTAACTTGAATGTTGTTTGGGAAAGGGAAGAGTTAATGAGTCCAGGGATCGTAGATATATTTGGAGCAAGGGGTAATTCCTACATAAACTGTGTGTGTGCTTAGTTATTTGTGTACTTAAGTGTCTGAGAGTATTGTAGTCCTTTTTATGTATATTTGTCTTCTCTTTTAGATTAATAAATATTCTTTAATAAATGTTACACAACAATTGGCCTGGTTGCTCACTGGGATTTTCTGACTCCTTACAATATTCCAAAACAGCTACACACCACCACAAACCAGGGTTTCAAGGTGGGACAGACTCGCAGGTATCGCCAGCGTGGTTTATTACAGTGGTTATGTCGGATACATGGTGGGTGGGTGGGTGGTGGCAGGTGGTACGGAAGTGACATGGGGAACAAGGAGTACAAGGAGGGTGGCACAGAAATGGCAGGGGCACGGGATGAAGGGAATAAGGAGTTCCAGTTAGAGGGCATAAGAAGATGTGGGCTGCTGGGCCAATGTCCCAGTGAATTGGGGCAAGCCTTCTAGCCAGGCCACTCCGGCACTTTCACTCCACTGAGGCTGCTTCAGGAGTTGGGAAACCTGAAGCCTGATCTCCAAAACTTCGAGTGTGGGCAAAGGTGATGGGCTTGGGTTTCTGAAATCGGGAAATGGCTCAAATCCCGTTTCCCAAGGTCAACAAGCAAATCCAGCCCCAGATATCCTCTTAGCGCTAACAAAATAAATTCATAAAATAACAAGTGTAACAGAGTAGACTCCATAAATTTCCAGTCATCAGTTATGCATTGGGTTTACAATGGAAATATCAACCTATCATAGGAGAACCATGAATCCTTTCTTACGGGCTGCACTATGGCACAGTGGTTAGCACTGCTGCCTCACTGCTCCGGGGACCCGGGTTCAATTCCAGCCTTGGGGGACTGTGTGGAGTTTGCACATTCTCCCCTGTGTCTGTGTGGATTTCTTCCGGGTGCTCCGGTTTCCTCCAAACATGTGTGGGTTAGGTGAGTTGGCCATGCTAAATTGACCCTTAGTGTCCAAAGATATGAAGGTTAGGTGGATTATCCATGGTAAATGTGTGGGCTTACAGGATAGGGCGGGGGAGAGTGCCTGGATAAGATGCACTTTCGGTGAGTTGGTAGAGACCCGATGGGCCGAATGGCCTCTTCAGCGCTGTAGGTGAAGTGGGGAAAAACATAAAGATGGGTACCTGACACATAAAATGTCTGCCTGACACATAAAATGGCTGCCTGGCACATAAAATGGCTGCCTGACACATAAAATGGCTGCCTGGAACATAAAAAGGTTACCTGGGAAAGAGACATGAAGCAGGCACTGACTTTTAGCGCAGACAGCTACTTGAAATTAAAACATGCAGGACAGACAGTTATTTAAAGTTAAACATGCAGGAATCAGATACTGCAGGAAGCCAGCCAGGGCTTGAGGCACTTTAAGATAAGGACAGACCTAGGACAATAAGGACTGATAAAGAGATTAGCCATAAATGGGAACGGGAATACATAAATGCAGGAAAACCAATTACTGTATGTATAGACCGAAACTAAGTCATTGATAGTCACTGAAAGAGGAAATGTATCCATTCTATGAAACAATGCGATGTTAAAAGCCAATGTCTGTATATGTCTGGCTGTAATGATGTGTTAAACTATCGATCCTACTCAGCTATAACGATGTACTAAATGGCTAATGTCCGGACTATCCATTGTCTGAAAAGTATAAAAATGAACCACTCCTATTGTATCATTGAGAGAAGGTAGCTGCCTAAAGTACTGCGGAGTGCCAGAGCCTTCTCTCCACGAAACTTCATTTAATAAAACTGTGTTGTTGAACCTCCAGTCTGACTCCGGTGGCAATTTTCCCACAACAGTAGGGATTCTATGATTCTATGAAAAAGCAAACACAAACATTCGGGTGATATTCCAGTGAAATTATTTGTTGGAAATCTCGTAGAAATCTAACCTCTCACTAATAGATTGCCTGTCTCAGTGTATGATTACAAAATTACTTCTCTTCCAGTCTTGTGCTTTTCTTATCATTATCTTAGGACAGGAGCTACATACAAATTAGCTACCGATTCCTCACACAATGTTGACTCACGTCAGATCTGAAATAGTTACAGGAGAAGGATTACTTGTCGAGCTCAGGATACTGTCACTCAAGAGTAACTGTAGACCAGTTTGATACCGGAGATGAAGGGGTTAGCTTATGAGGAGAGATTGAGTAGATTGGGCCTGTACTCGTCGGAGTTTAGAAGGCTGAGGGGAGATCTTATAAAGACATATAAGATAATGAAGGGGGTAGACAGGGCAGAGAGATTCTTTCCACTTAGAAAGGAAACAAGAACTAGAGGACACAGCCTCAAAATAAGGGGGAGTCAGTTTAGGACAGAGTTGAGGAGGAACTTCTTCTCTCAGAGGGTAGTGAATCTCTGGAATTCTCTGCCCATTGAAGCAGTGGAGGCTACCTCGTTAAATATGTTTAAGTCACAGGTAGATAGATTTCTGATCAATAAGGGAATTAAGGGTTATGGGGAGCGGGTGGGTAAGTGGGACTAAACCACTATCAGATCAGCCATGATCTTATTGAATGGCAGGGCAGGCTCGAGGAGCTAGCTGGCCTACTCCTGCTCCTATTTCTTATGTTCTTATGTTCTTAAGAGTGGTGTGGCGGACCGCGACAGTCTTGTTTGCATTTTCCTCATCTCAGGCAGAACTTTGCCTTGCTGAGTCAGTCAGGAAGTGTTTTCAAGAACATTTTTCTATTTCTCATAGTGCGCCGTGTAGTAATTGGTGTGACCCACATACTTTCACTTACATGTGAGCCTTCTGCAACATAGCTCCCGGCTTCCTTGAATGATATGCAAACATTACATCGAAGCTGTGTGATGTGTCCCTCCTCTCGCAGGTCTATGCAATAATCTGAAAGGAAGGATCTTCACTTTGACGTTTAATTTAAATGTGAGAGAAAATAAATCTTTTCAGAAAGTTAGCTGATTCCACAAGAAGTATACTGCAGTATCCAGCTAGCTTATAACAAATTCAACTGTCCATGCTGCTGAGTCAGTGGTGTATAAGTCATCATTAAATTTTACACGGCTCTTTTGAGACTGCACCCTGAGCAATGTGTCCAGATCTCTAGTCTCTAAGACATGAAAGACACGTCAAGCCCTGGAGGCAAAGAAATACTGAATTATGAGGAAACTCTTGGAGAAATTTGGACTGTTCATTACTGTCAGTAGTTCATTACTGTCAGTAGTTCATTAACAAGGAATCCCAGAGATAACAAATAATATGGGAACAATAAATCTAGAACCCAACTTCAGATCAAATAAGGATCATGGACTAAACAGTGGATTCTGTGATGGAGAAACGGAACTTTCCGGCTGTTCACATGGGAGCAATCTTCCAGTCCCGTTGATGGCGCACCCCCGCCGTGGTTTCGCGGCAGCGAGGGGTGCATTCGATTTGAAACCCTGTTGACAAGATCACAGAAGACCCCGCCACTGACCAATGGCAGGCTGTCTCGGTGAGGGTTGCTTGGTAAATCTTTTTCTTTTTGAATGAAGATGCACCGGACTGCAATTGAAGTTATTTGTGAAGATTTTCATGACAGAATGTCTCGTTCAGGATATTGCCTCACTATGCTACTCACTTCTGATCTTAGGATAGAATCCCCAGCGTGCAGAAGGAGGCCATTTGGCCCATCGAGCCTGCACCAACAACAACCCCCATCGCACTAAAGTTAAAGTTTTAAAGTTTATTTAATAGTGTCACAAGTAGAGTGACATTAGCACTGCAATGAAGTTACTGTGAAAATCGGTCGTCACCACACTTTGGTGCCTGTTCAGGTACAGTGAGGGAGAATTTAGCATGGCCAATGCGCCTAACAAGCACGCCTTTCAGACTGTGGGAGGAAAACTGGAGCACCCAGAGGAAATCCATGCAGACACGGGGAGAGCATGCAGACTCCACACAGACAGTGACCCAAGCCAGGAATCGAACCCAGGTCCCTCTCGCTGTGGGGCAGCAGTGCTAACCACTGTGCCACCGCATCAGCCCCAAGAAGAACACTAGGACCTTGTTGTTCCCATTGAAAATTCATAATCAGGGCATTCAGTAATCAAGGGTCTATAAATCAACAATCCCCCCTGACATTAAGGGGCAATTTGGCATGGCCAATCCACCTAACCTACACATGTTTGGAGTGTAGGAGGAAACCGGAGCACCCGGAGGAAACCCACGCAGACACGGGGAGAATGTGCCAACTCTACACAGACAGACACCCGAGGCTGGAATTGAACTGGGTCCCTGGCGCTGTGAGGCAGCAGTGCTAACCACTGTGCCACTGTGCCGCTCGTTTGTATTTAATCTCCATTTTGAAATCCATGGAGAAACGAGAGAAGCCCAATTGGTTGTTGCGAAGTTACGGGAAGACTTCGTAGAAGTGTTCAAAATCATGAGAGATTTTGACCGAATAAATGAGGAGAAACTGTTCCCACTGACAGAAGGTGGTGACCTGAGGATGTACATTTAAGATAAATGGAGAGAGAAACAGACAGGCAAGAATGTTTGTTTTAACCATTGGCCTTTTTCTATGACCTGGAATGCACTGCCCAAAAGAATGGTGGAAGCAGATTCCGTGATAACTTTCAAAAGAGGATTGGATAAATATTTGAAGGGGAGAAATTGCATAGGAATGTAGTAACAGAGGATTTCTGAGCAGGAGGAGGCCATTTGGCCCTTCAAGCTTGTTCCACCATTCAATAAGATCATGTTTGATATGTTTTGGTCTCAACTCTGATAATTCTCTGTCCCCAATAACTTTGACTCCATAATCTATCGAAAATCTATCAAACTCAACCCTGAATAAGTTCAACCATGACGTGGAGATGCCGGCGTTGGACTGGGGTAAGCACAGTAAGAAGTATCACAACACCAGGTTAAATTCCAACAGGTTTATTTGGCAGCACTAGCTTTCGGAATCTCAAGCTCCTTCATCAGGCGTCTGATGAAGGAGCTTGAGACTCCGAAAGCTAGTGCTGCCAAATAAACCTGTTGGACCTTAACCTGGTGTTGTGAGACTTCTTACTAAATTCAACCACCCATCCTCCACTGCTCTCTGGAGTAGAGAATTCCACAGAATAATGACCCCCAAGGGAGAAAACCTGTCCTCATAGAATCATAGAATCCTATAGTGCAGAATGAGGCCATTCGATCCATCGAATCTGCATCGACCACAATCCCACCCACGCCCTGTCCCTACAACCCCATGCATTTACCCTAATTACTCTCTCTGACACTAAGGGGCAATTTAGTATGGCTAATCCACTTAACCTGCACAATTTTGGACTGTGGGAGGAAACCGGAACACCCGGAGGAAACCCACACAGACACTGGGAGAACGTGCAGACTCCACACAGACAGTGGTCCAAGCAGGGAATCGAACTCGGGTCCCTGGAGGTGTGAGTCAGCAGTACTAACCACAGTGCCATCGTGCCGTCCCATCTCTTTCTTAGAAGGGCGATCTCTTATTCTTTAATCCCTTAGTTGAGGTCTTCTTGATGAGTGGAAACATCCTACTGATGAGTTCCTTCAAGATGACACATGTTTCAATAAGATCACCTCTCATTCTTCTAAACTCCAATGGGTATAGGCCCATTTATCCCTCCTCTCTGCTTCCTGTTAGGGAAGTAATCCTTTAGCTATGTTAAAATGTTCCCTTCTACATCACGTATTCTTACCTTGTGTATAAGCATGGTAATCAGGAAAGTGCAGGGCAATTGGACCAACTGAATCACTCTTTCAAAGGAGCAGGGCAGGCACAATAACCCAATGACTTCCTTTTGTGCTGTAAGACTCTATGGGCAAAATGTTACTGGCCCCCAGGTGGTGGGAATGGAGGTGGGTGGTGCCAGTATAATGGAGATGGAGAAGTTGGGCAGGATTTTACGGCCTTGCTCGGGCGAGACTGGGAATTCCCATCTGAGGTCAATGGAGATTTCCATTCTTGGACCCTTGCCCTCCGGGCGGGTGAGGTGGTAGAGTTCTGTCTGCTATTCCAGATTTACTCCCAAACCAGGTCCTGCCATTGAGGAATACTACCAATGGTAGGAGTGGAATCTGCCAGGCTGCATGTTACAAGGAGGTGGGCGGCCATTTTAAATTTGTAAAAGGCATATTAATGGCCAGTTTACCAGGTCATTGGCACTTTTTGACAGCGAATAAACCTCCAGCTGGGCATGAGGGGGAGTTGGGGGGGTGGGGGGGCGGTGGGGGGTGTGCGGGTGGTAGTGGAACTGATTGGAGTTTAAAACATAAACTGTGGGCAGGAAAGGCTGTACAACAAGGCCCCAATAACTTTCCTGGAGGGGTTTTCTCTCCCGCGCTTAGCCCTACAATATTTTAAAAAGATATTTTAATCCTACATCCTGAAGGCTACAGCGCTCCTGCCTGCCTCGTGGTGGTCAGTTCCTGCTGGGGCTGGTACTCCGATTGAGTTGGCAGCTCTCAGGGGCATGTGGCCATCCTGAATTGGTGGCTGCCCAGGTGGCAGCCATTTAGTTGGCTTCTGCCCCTAAAATTCGGAGGAGATTGTGTTGGTGTGACACACTTTCACCTGGCATTGGACTTTCTGCCCAACAGGGAAGATTCACCCGATGAAACCAAAGGAAAGTTCATTCATAACAACAAGGCACTGCAGGTGTTGGAAATCTGAAATCATAGAATCATAGAATCCTACATTGCAGAAGGAGGCCATTCGGCCCATCGAGTCTGCACCAACCGTACTCCCACCCAGGCCCTATCCTCATGACCCCATGCACTTACCCTAGCTAGTCCCGCTGACGTTAAGGGAGAATTTAGCATGGCCAATCTACCTAACCCGCACATCTTTGGAGTGTGGGAGGAAACCGGAGCACCCGGAGGAACCCACGCAGACACAGGCAGTAATGAAATGAAAACAAAAAATGCCAGAAATGATCAGCAAGTCAGGCAGCATCTGTGCAGAGAGGAACAGTAATTGTTTTGAGTTGATGACCTATATTCACAACACAAAAGTTTCTTTCATTATTTATCTTGAACTTTATGGGGGAGGCAGTAGCGTAGTGGTATTGTCACTGTACTAGTAACCAGAGACTTAGTCTAATGCTCCGGGACCTGGTCTTGAATCCCACCGATGGTGAAATTTGATTTCAATAAAAATCTGGTGTTAAAAGTCTACTGATGACCATGAAATCATTGTTGATTGTTGGAAAAACCCATCTGGTTTATTAATGTCCTTTAGGGAAGGATTTGCCATCCTTACATGGTCTGGCTTACATGTGACTCCAGACCCACAACAGTGTGGTTCAATGTGAGGTTATCCAATTCAGGAGCAAAAATAGGAAGGCAGATTACTATTTGAATGGGAGTAAATTGAGAGAGGAGGATACTCAACGAGACCTTGGTGTCCTTGTCCACCACTCTCTGCAGGTACAGCAGGCAGTAAAAAAGGCAAATGGTATGTTTGCCTTCATAGCGAGAGAATTTGAGTATAGGAATAGGAATATTTTACTGCAGTTGCATAGGGCGTTGGTGAGGCCATATCTGGAGTCTTGCGTGCAGTTTTGGTGTTTTTACAGAAACATAGAAACACAGAAACTAGAAGTAGGAGATGGCCATTCAGCCCCTCAAGCCTCTTCCACCATTCGTCCTGTTCATGACTGATCATTGAATTCAATACCCGGATCCCCCCTTCCTCCCATATCCTTTGATCCATTTAGTCCCTAGTGCTATATCTAATTTATTCTTGAAATCAGACAAAATTTTGGCCTCAACTACTTTCTGTGGCAGTGAATTCCATACATTCACCACCCTCTGGGTGAAGAAATTTCTCCTCATCTCAGTTCTAAAAGGTTTACCCCTTATTCTCAAACTATGACTCCGAGTTCTGGACTCCCCCACCATTGGGAACATTCTTTCTGAATCTACCCTGTCTAATCCTGTTAGAATTTGTAAGTTTCTATGAGATCCCCTCTCACTCTTCTAAACCCCAGTGGAAAAAATCTTAACCGCCTTAATCTCTCCTCATATGACAGATCTGCCATCCCAGGAATCAGCCTGGTAAACCTTTGCTGTACTCCCTCTATAGCAAGAACAAATTCTTCAGCTATGGCCTTCATAGCGAGAGGATTTGACTATAGGGATAGAGATGCTTTGCTGCAATTGTTCAGGGTGTTGGTGAGGCCACACCTGGAGTATTGTGTGCAGTTTTGGTGTCCTTACCTGAGGAAGGATCCCTGGGATGGCCGGATTGACATGTGAGGAAAGACTAAGTCGGTTAGGATTAAATTCACTGGAGTTTAGAAGAGTGAGACGGGATCTCAAAGAAACTTAAAAAATTCAAACAGGGTTAGACAGAGTGGATTCAGAAAGCTAGGGGTTATAGTTTGAGGATAAGGGGGTAAATCTTTCAGGACCGAGGTGAGGAGAAATTTCTTCACCCAGAGGGTGGTGAATCTGTGGAATTCACTACCACAGAAAGTAGTTGAGGCCAAAATGTTGTCTGATTTCAAGAAGGAATTAGATATAACTCTTGGGCCTAAAGGGATTATGGGATATGGGGTGAAGGCGGGATCAAGGTTTTGAATTCGATGATTAACCATGATCATAATGAATGGCAGAACAGGCTCCAAGGGCCGAATGCCCTATTCCTGCTTCTAGTTTTTATGTATGCTTTAATGAATGTAAACGCCCTCTGGGATGGGCAATAAATGCTGGCCCAGTCAGTGACGCCCACATCCCATGAACAGAATTAAAACAAACCTTGGGCCGGAATTCGCACCCACTGTTGCGGGTTTCCGGGCAGCATGGGATAGTTTCAATGGGAATTCCCATTGACCAGGGGATTTCATTGCCAGCGAATGGCATTGCATGCCACCTCCCACTGCCGAGAAAAACATTGCAGAGAATCTCGCCTGAGTTCATTTGACTGGACCTTACATATCAGAGAACATTTTGAGGATTATTAATGAACTTATATTTTGATTGTCCTTTGAGAAATGGGGGAAGAGGTTGTCCCATCTAATATGGTGGGATAACAGAAGTACCACAGTGGTGGTGCTGATATTCGGGAGCCCATTTATGAACAGGTACAACTCAACACATTCGATTCCCTCAATTGCTGAGTGGGTTCTGGTGAGCAAATGTCTCAAAGATTGGATCAAAGTTCTAGCTGGCAGTCCAGAAGCAGTCACGGCAGCAAGAAAGCTAACAAGGATAAGAGAGGGCCATAGTATCCCAGGACCTCGTTTACTCTAGATCCTTCCATGCAATGCAAAGCAGAACGATGTAAAAACCATTTCAAAAAAAAAAATTAGGTTTGAATGAAATTCATCACAAAAATTGAGAATGTTATTTTCTGCTCAAGTGGTTACATGGTGGAGATTATTTTTCGAGACTTTATTGCTCATGATTCATGCTGCCAGCCTTGCTCGTAATATTAAGTCTTTTCAAAGTTTCTGTTTTGTGCACATTTGAGTTGAAGGCCAGGCTGTTTGAAGTTCCTTCTAATCAGAGGTTTTCTTGTACAGGAGAGTGTAACATAATAGACTTGTTTCGTTGTTTCACGATGAAAGCAGCCTGTGGTATCCAATCAACAAAATAGAACCTTCAAACATTAATGTGTACATTTTGTAACATTTTGCTGTATAACTCTTCAGGTTGAACTGCTCCCAACCATAAGACCATAAGATATAGGAGATGAATTAGGCCATTCAGCCCATCGAGTCTGCTCCGCCATTCAATCATGGCTGATAAGTTTCTCAACCCCATTCTCCCTTCTTTTCCCCGTAACCTTTTATCCCCTTACCAATCAAGAACCTATCTATCTCTGACTGAGATATACTCAATGACCTGGCCTCCACAGCCTTCTGTGACAATGAATTCCATAGATTCACCACCCTCTGGCTGAAGAAACTCCTCATCTCCTCCTCCTCCTCCTCATCATCTCGGGTCTAAAGGGTCGTCCCTTCATTCTAAGGCTGTGCCCTGGGATCCTCGTCTCTCCTACTAACGGAAACATCTTCCCCACACCCATTCTATCCAGGCCTTTCAGTATTCTGCAAGTTTCGATGAGATCTCCCCTCATCCTTCGAAACTGCATGAAGTACAGACCCAGAGTCCTCAAATGCTCCTCATACGTCAAGTGAACCATCACTCAAACCAGCCTCCCATCCGTTGACTCTGTCTACACTTCCCGCTGCCTCAGCAAAGCAGCCAGCATAATTAAGGACCTCACGCACCCTGGACATTTTCTCTTCTACCTTCTTCCGTTGGGAAAATGATACAAAAGTCTGAGGTCACGTACCAACCGACTCAAGAACAGCTTCTTCCCTGCTGCCGTCAGACTTTTGAATGGACCTACCTTGCATTAAGTTGCTCTTTCTCTACACCCTAGCTATGACTGTAACACTACATTCTGCACCCTCTCCTTTCCTTCTCTATGAATGGTATGCTTTGCCTGTATATCCCGCAAGAAAAATTACTTTTTACTGTACACTAATATATGTAACATTAATAAATCAAATCAAATCAAAATCAAAGCATTTCATTCCTGGGATCATTCTTGTGAACCTCCTCTGGACCCTCTCCGGGCCCAGCACATCCATCCTTAGATACGGGGCCCAAAATTGCTCACAATATTCCAAATATGCTCTGACCAGAGCCTTATAAAGCCATAGAATGGTCACCATCTGCAACTCTAGTGAGGAGACCTTGCTGCCCTTTATTCAGCCCCATCGGTTAGTCACAACCAAGGTTTTTTTTAAAGTTTCTTTTCTCAGTAAATGCCTTTTCCTGTCCGAATGCATTGACATTTTAAGAAGCAGCCAATCAAATTTTCTTGAGTCAAAGAAAGAGTAAGTATATTCATTACTAAACCTGAGAGTAAAAAAATAAAAGATGCACTGACACGCGTACAGTTCTCAGAAGTAAGAAACATTAGAGTCCAAATAAAAGTTAAAATAATATATGCTTCGTGGAATTTGAGCATTGCTGGCCAGGCCAACACTTCTTGCACATCCCTGATTGCCTTTGGGAAGGTGGTGGTGAGCTGTCCAAATATTCAACTCAGTCATTTCCTTGATGTGTAGGTTGATGACCATTGTGACTGTTTGAAGTTATTTGGCATTCTTTAAAGTTCTGGGCTGGGATCCTCCCAAAAATTTCTAAGTCCCCAGTTTGTGGGAAAATGTGAGTAAATGCTGTTTTTTTTAGCGTGGTTTTCAGAATGAATCACCAATACTCTGTGCACCACAGAGTGCCCTAGCCTAATTCACTCTGAAAATCAGTGGAGAGCCCATTCCCGCTGGACAGGCCAGCAGCATAGCGCTGAGCGGGTCACTGAGCATGCGCCGCTCGGTCAAGGCGGAGATCGGTGCACGCTCAATGGCCCCGTATTGCCAGCCTCCAGATCGCTGGCCAGCCCGATCGCTGGCCAGCCCTCAACCCCCCATCGCTGGCCTCCCAGGCCTCCCCAGGCAAGCCCCAATGTGCCCCCCCCACCTAGCCCACCCTGACCTCCCCGACCCCCCCACCTGGCCAGCCCCAACCTCCCCAATCCTCCACCTGGCCAGCCCCGACCACCCCGACCTCCCCACCTGGCCAGCCCCAATCTCCCGATTCCCACACTCCCGGAGTCCTGAACCCCCCACTCCCCCAGCAGCCGCAGCCCCACCCCACCCCCCTGGCAGTCCCAACTGCCATCCCCGACAGCCCCGGCCCCCTGGCAGCCCTGACCCCACCTCCCTCCCACACAGATGGCCCAGCCCCAATCATCGTCCTCCCTCTCTCTACCACTGATCCCATTGCAGAGTGGCAGCCGGTCTCCGCACTTCCACCAACAGCCCCCCAATAGGCCCTGCCCCCTGTAGACCACACCCCCATTGGCACTGCCTGATGCCTGGTGAGCAGTGCCGAGGTGCCCCTTGGGTAGTGCCAGGGTGCCAGGCTGGCACTGCCCAAGGGGTAGCCCCTCACCCCCGACCTCCTGAGGGGGCCCAATGGCCTCTGTTCCTTCCAGTGGGGTTGGCTGCCTGTTCCCCATTAGTGGGGAGCAGTTGTAAACCCCGCTGGAGTGAAACACTCCCGGCCACAGGGGGAGATGCTAGTGAACCCCGAGACTTCAATCCTGGGCATGCTAATGAAATGGAAATCCCGATTTCCATATGCTAAGCAGCTTTCTGGCGTGATGCTGATTACGCTGGAAATCTTCGGCTGGGAGATGCGTGGAGGTCGTGACGCCTAGCAGAAAGCCCACAAAACGGCCTCCACTGATGTCTCCTGGCCTGCTGTGCTGCTAGAGTTACACAGCAGGCTGGGAGAATTGCTACCCTGGAGTTGAATTGAAGGTCAGATAACTGCACTCTGCTGGAAACCCATCTTAACTTCTGAGAGAGAGCGATTCCTTACTGCACCCATTATCAATTTTTCCAGGTGATTTAGATTCCATTTCTTTGTCTCTGGTTTGGCAAGACCAGTTCCTAAAACTCCTGTCTGTAATTTCCATGAAAGGAAATCAAATTTTAAAAAATTCACTCAAGGGATGTAGGCTTTGCTGAATAGGCCAACCGGGCGTCACGGTAGCACAGTGGTTAGCACTGCTGCTTCACAGCTCCAGGGTCCCGGGTTCGATTCCCGGCTCGGGTCACTGTCTGTGTAGAGTTTGCACATTCTCCTCGTGTCTGCATGGGTTTCCTCCGGGTGCTCCGGTTTCCTCCCACAGTCCAAAGATGTGCGGGTTAGGTTGATTGGCCAGGTTAAAAATTGCCCCTTAGAGTCCTGGGATGCATAGGTTAGAGGGATTAGCGGGTAAATGTGTGGGGGTAGAGCCTGGGTGGGATTGTGGTCGGTGCAGACTCGATGGGCTGAATGGCCTCCCTCTGCACTGTAGGGTTTCTATGATTTCTATGATTTTACTGCCCATCCCTAATTGCCCTTGAGAAGATGATGGTGAGATGTCTTCTTGAACCACTGCTGCCTATTTGCTGCAGATATATCCACAGTGCATTTAGAGAGGGAGTTCCAAGATTTTCACCCAGTGACAGTGAAGGGACAGCAACATTATTCCAAGTCAGGATTGTACATGATTTAGAGGAGAACTTGCAGATGGTGGTGTTTCCATGTATCTGCCACTCTTGTCCTTCTAGATAGTAGAGGTCATGATTTTGGAAGGTGCTGTCTAAGGGGCTTTGATGAGTTCCTGCATCATGTAGATTCTCCATATTGCTGCTACTATGTGCTGGTGGAGGAGGGACGGAAGTGGATGTGGATGTGGTGCCAATCAAACAGGCTGCTTTATGCTGGATGGTGTCAAGCTTCTTCAAAGTTGTCGGAACTGCACTCATCCAGGCAAGGAAGTGAGTTACTTGCTGCAGGATTCCTAGCCTCTGACCTGCTCTTGTAGCTATGGTATTTATATGGCAAGTCCAATTCAGTTTCTAGTCATTGGTAACCCCAGGATGTTAACAGTGGGGGATCCAGTGATGGTAATGCCATTTAATGTCAAGCCAATGCAGTCCTTCTGTTGAACAAGTAATCACATTTTTAATCTTTCATCTCAGAAATATTTGATACATTTCAAGGTAGCAGAAGCCAACAGAAGATGGATTATTTCAGGGATTTGAGTGTCTTTTGGATATCTGGCTGGTTAACAGTTTCCATTATCTTGACAAGAGTCTTGACAAGAGTCTGTTCAAGAGTCTGTTCAAGAGTCTCTTTTAAACTAAACCTTGACACTACCTCCCCTCCCCCACCGGCCAGCTGTGAAATTTCATGCGAAATGGCAGGGCATGTCTGCTGGGCAATCCATTTAGGAACTTTCCAGAAAGTGATCAACTTGTAATATTGGACATCAGGTGACTGGAGGTAGCCATCTTTGGTCAGTGTCCTTTCATGTATCTTTTAAAACATAGGTCCTCTTTAAACAGTTCATGATGTGCTTGGTTAGCTGGTGAAGTTATATGTAGTTCTCAGTCAGTGACAATTTCCCATTTCCGTGACACTCATTAGAGCAACTGGAACCGCTCCCATGTAGAGGAAAGCTGTCTCTATAAGTCTGATTCATTGTAGCTTTATTTCAGTCTGTGATGAAGCTTGTTCATGGAGCTAGCTATATATGACAAAGTGGAATTGTCCTCATGCGTGTGGAACATGTCCCCAGGCTCCAATTATTCTCTCTGTCTTTGCTTCTCATTCTTTTCTAAAGTGAAAAATGCTATTTTTGTATTTACTTCTATTCACTTTTTTTCACAAAGTTCTTTTTCTCTCATCCTGTCCTCCTTCTTGTTCTCTCATTCTGTCCTCCTTCATTCTGCTCTGCCTGTATCATTTCTTCTTGTTCTCCCTCTTCCTGCCTCACTGCAATTCTTTCTCCATCTTCTTGCTCTGTTTCTACAATCTCTTTGGAATTATCTTCCATGTCCTTCTGTTTGCTTGGCTCTGCCTTTGTCCATTGACTTGCCCCAACCTTGCTACCCCTTGGATTCTCTTCACCATCTTTTCCCACCTCTTTTGTTGTTCTTCTCCATCTGTTAGATTTCAGTATCTCCTATCACCTATAGCTGCTGCTCCACCAATTCCCTTAGGATTTGCTCCTATTACATAAAGGGCTTATGTCTCCAGGCTACTGCCAAGTTTTTATTACCTGAGGGATAACTAACTGGTGGTGCATGGAACCGTTCTGCTGTTGGGTGTCCATAAGACCAGAAGACAATAATTTGATTTGATTTGATTTGATTTATTATTGTCACATGTATTAACATACAGTGAAAAGTATTGTTTTTTGCGCGCTTTACAGACAAAACATGCCGTTCATAGAGAAAGAAAAGAGAGAGTGCTGAATGTAATGTTACAGTTATAGCTAGAGTGTAGAGAAAGATCAACTTAGTGCGAGGTAGGTCCATTCAAAAGTCTGACAGCAGCAGGGAAGAAGCTGTTCTTCAGCTGGTTGGTACGTGACCTCAGATTTTTGTATCTTCTTCTCAAAGGAAGAAGGTGGAAAAGAGAATGTCCGGGGTGCATGGGGTCCTTAATTATGCTGGCTGCTTTGCCAAGGCAGCGGGAAGTGTAGACAGAGTCAGTGGATGGGAGGCTAGTTTGCGTGATGGATTGGGCTACATTCAGGACCTTTTGTAGTTCCTTGCAGTCTTGGTCAGAGCAGGAGCCATACCAAGCTGTGATACAGCCAGAAAGAATGCTTTCTATGGTGCATCTGTAAAAGTTGGTGAAAGTTGTAGCTGACAGGCCAAATTTTCTTAGTCTTCTGAGAAAGTAGAGGCGTTGGTGGGCTTTCTTAACTATAGTGTCGGCATGGGGGGGACCAGGACAGGTTGTTGATGACCTGGACACCTAAAAACTTGAAGGAACATAGGAGCAGGAATGGTCATCCAGCCCCTTGATGGGGAGGTGGTGGCACAGTGCTATTGTCACTGTGTTAGGGACAAGATCAGAAACCCCAAGGCATGCTAATAAGTTAGACTGGCCCCCAACTATTTTTTTCTATTTTGGCATAAGGTGTTTCACTCCAGGTGTTTCTATTGACTCACAAGGAAGCTTTTTATCAAAACAAACTTTATTGCAACAATACAGTTTAGCTACAATGAATGAACTAGTTTAACTTTTACCAATTGAAATATTTAAACATAGAATCATATCGTAGACCATAGTGCAGACGGAGGCCATTTGACCCATCGAGTCTGCACTGACCACAATCCCACCTAGGCCCTATCTCCATAACCTCATGAATTTACCCTAGCTAGTGCCCCTTATGCTAAGGTGCAATTTAGCGTGGCCAATCCACCTAACCCGCACGTCTTTGGACTGTGGAAAGAAACTGGAGCACCCAGAGGAAACAGAAATATGGGGAGAATGTGTAAACTCCACACAGACAGATGACTCAATACAATTCTTAACAACTAACCTATGTCTATTAGTTCCAATTTAAGCAATATTCCTCATAGACTTAAACTCCTCTTTGAATCCAGTTAGCAAACAACACAGGCTTACGTGTTTTACTTGTTAGCAGGCCTCAAGCCTTTCAACACTTCTGAAGAGAGAGAAAAAGGCCTAGAGAAAACTGTCTCCTGACATTCAAAGAGCAGCCCCCAGAAAGAGAGATAAAAACACCTCTTGCTTCTTTCAGGATCAAGCAGAAATTATAATTTTTTTTTCCTGCAAGCTTAGCTCTGCCCATTCACATAACATTGTCTCTTGTCAATCAACCTAATTAAACCCTACACTGAAACCCCAAGGGAAAACACTAAAATACACAAAAATGCATTAACTCAGATTAAAACAAACACCCCATTACCTCAAAGCAATTATTCTCCTGCATTCTCAGCATGTGAGCTGCCTGGTGCAGACAAATCGGCACCGTGTGAACAAAGCTAACTTTCAAACATACCCGTCACAAGAAACATGATATAAATACATTTCTTAAAGGCACAGTATCATCACAGCTGGGCTAGATATCCAGAGAGCCAGGGTAATGCTCTTGGGACCCGAGTTTGAATCAGGGCTGGTGGTGGAATTTGAGTTCAATAAAACAAAAATCTGGAATTATGAGTCTAATGTTGACCATGAAACCATCGTTTATTGTTGTGAAAACCCGTCCGGTTCACTGAGAACAAAGAACAAAGAATAATACAGCACAGGAACAGGCCCTTCAGCCCACCAAATTTGAGCCAACATATGCTTTCTATCTCTCTGTTCGCCTCCCGTTCATGAGTCTATCAAGATACACCTTGAATGTTGCTAATGTGCCTGCTTCCACCACCCCCATGGGCAGCACATTCCAGGCACCCATCACCCTCTGTGTGAAAAACTTTCCCCACACATCTCCCCTAAACCTAGCCCCTCTCACCTTAAACCTATCTCCCCTAAACCTAACCCCTCTCACCTTAAACCTATCTCCCCTAAACCTAACCCCTCTCACCTTAAACCTGCGCCCTCTTGTCATTGACATCTCCACCTTGGGAAAAAGCCTCTGACTATCCACCTTGTCAAACCTCTCAAATTTTTGTAGACACCTATCAGGTCGCCCCTCAACCTCCGTCTTTCCAGTGAAAACAATCCAAGTTTATCCAACTGCTCCTCATACCTGAAGCCCTCCAGACCAGGCAACATCCTGGTGAACCTTCTTTGCAGTCTAATGTACTTCAGGGAAAGAAATCTGGCAACATTTACCTGGTTTGGCCTGCATGTGACTCCAGATCCACAGCAATGTGGTTGACTGTTAAATGGTCTAACACACCATTCAGTCGTATCAAACCACCACCACCTTCACAAAGGCAATTAGGGATGGGAAATAAATGCTAGCCTTGCCAGCAAAGCTCAAATTTATTGAATGAACTTTTAAAAAAAGAACGGTTTCTGCCATTAATCACGAGATCTAATTCCATATACTCTGCAGCGGCACGGTGGCTACAATGGTTAACACTGCTGCCGCACAGTGCCAGGGACCCAGGTTCGATTCCCGGCTTGGGTGACTGTCTGCGTGGAGTCTGCAAGTTCTCTCCATGTCTGTGTGTGTTTCCTCCGGGTGCCCCGGTTTCCTTCCACAGTCTGAAAGACGTGCTGGTTAGATGCATTAGCCGTGCTAAATTCTCCCTCAGTGTACCCAAACAGACGCCGGAGTGTGGCGACCAGGGGATTTTCACAGTAAGTTATTGCAGTGTTGGTGTAAGCCTACCTGTGACATTAATAAATAAACTTAAAAGTTCTCCATCTTCCTTCATGTTTGTTGATGTAAGACTGAGGTATTCACTGTACTCTCATGGGGGCTGCGGTGTTACATTGATTGGGAAAAGGTGACTGAGAATGTGTTTACAAAAAGAAAGAAAACCAGCGAAACTTGAACCAAAAGATTGCGTACTCCCAAGGAAAGTTACATTGCCAATTATTTTCTAAATATGCAAGTTACTTGAAAGTATTGCAAAAGCAGCGGCGTACAAACAGAGAGATGGATCAGTGAGCTTTTATTAGCTCCCTTCAGACATCATTAAAAAAAACAATATATATTCTGACAATAAAACTGATACCATATCCTGCCTTTTCCTTTGAATGTAACACTTCCCAGAAAATTAGGAGAACCTGTGACTGTAAATTAACATTCATCTGACAAACACGTGCCAAGCAAGGTCTCTCATTTCACATCCCAATCGAAACATATTGGGCCTCTCCGCCGGCTGGAAGGGGTAACAATAGACAACCTGAACTCTCTCCTCCACCTTCACCCCATTTCCATCTATTTTATTTCATTGCTTCTTTTCATCTTATCGTCCATTTTTATTTCTTCATATTCTTATTCTTCCACTTAACACAGAATCCCTACAGTGCACAAGCAGGCCCATCGAGCCCGCACCGACAACAATCCCACCCAGCCCCTAGCCCCATAACCCCACGTATTTGCCCTGCTAATCCCCCTAACCTACAAATCTTGGGACACTAAGGGTCAATTTAGCATGGCCAATCCACCTAACCCGCACATCTTTGGGATGTGTGGAAGGAAACCGGAGCACCTGGAGGAAACCCACGCAGACACGGGGAGAATGTGCAAACTCCACGCAGGCAGTGACCTGAGGTCGGAATTGAACCTGGGTCCCTGGCGCTGTGAGGCAGCAGTGCTAACTACTGTGCCACCGTGCTGCCCCAATTACTTCTGTAAGCTAACTCTCCATCCTGCCTTCCAACCCTTCCCCCCCACCCCCAGGGGCCAACTGCCACATTCTTCAGGTTGTCCTCTTGATGATCTCAGCTCTTGTTCTGCCATTCACTCATTCCGATCTCCTAATGGATGCTATTAGCACCTTCCTTAGCATTTATCATCACCATTTACATTCCCCTTGTCCATTTAAAGCCCCCCCAAACCCCTCTCCCCCGTCCTCATAGTATAAATCTTGTAATATTTTCTTTATATATAATATTTTCAGACTCAAAATGTTGGCTCTATTCCCTCTCCACAGATGTTGTCATTCCTGCTGAGTTTTTCCAGAATTTCCTGTTTTTGCATTTGAAAGGATAGAGGCTTTCTCAGGAACAGTGTGCGCTCAGCAACCTTGGAAAATAAATTGTCAGAAGGTATGCTGACCACAGGAGTAACTCAGCGTTGAGGAAGATACACGCCCCACTGTTGATGCAGATTGCACAGGGGCTGGGCTGGATTGGGTTTGTGGGGAACAGAACACTGAGTTTACACAGGGCTTTCTAGGATAACCAGGGGTTCCTGCACCAGATAGCGGCAGGATACAGATCATTCCCAGGAACCCGAGCAGCATCCAGGGGCCAAGATTCTCCGACCTCGCCCATGGATGGGATTCTCCGGTCCCGCTGCAGTGAACGGAGATTTGGCTGAGTGCCGCATTTTCCATTCTCGTTGGCAGTGGCGGCCGGGTGTGAATGGCTGGAGAATTCCAGCCCAGAGGTGGGAATATTACAATCAGATGGACTCTGGTTCTTGTAGCACCTTGGTAACAATTTTTTATCCAGAACCACAAATAGGTTGGGTTTAGAATTGCTGCTTAATGCAATTATTTGGAAAGAGATTTTTTTTAAAATCGCATTTTGCACTGATTAACTTGAGGAAGGAAAAAGGCGCATAAAATTGTGGAGATGTCATGGTTTTATTTATTAGCGTCACAAGCAGGCTTACATTAACACCACAATGAAGTTACTGTGAAAATCCCCTAGTCGCCACACTCCAGCGCCTGTTCGGGTACACTGAGGGAGAATTTAGCATGGCCAATGCACCTATCCAGCACGTCTTTCGGACTGTGGGAGGAAACCGGAGCAATCGGAGGAAAGCCACGTCGACAACATGCAGACTCCGCACAGACAGTGACCCAAGCCAGGAATCGAACCTGGGTCCCTGGAGCTGTGTGAGGCAGCAGTGCTAACCACTGTGCCACTGTGTCACCTCAGCAGGCAAGAACCTAATGGGAAGACCATCTGGAAAGGTTTATGGCCTACAATTCTGCCGGTGGGGGAAGGTAAAATCTTTCCTCATGTCAGTTACAGTATAGTTAGATGCAAAAGAAAGCTTTGCCTTGATTGCCCGAACAATGTGTTTGAGAATCGGATTAATAAGAATTGAAGATTCTGCGGGTAGGTGTCTTTGATCTTGTCCGTGCTGCAACTGAGAACGGGGGATTTGGCATTCCAGCCAAAACTCCATCGCTTTCAGCGGCACCAGAGAATCCCAGCCGCGAACAAGGACGGAGATTTGTGGCAACAATCATGAATTTTTCTCCGAAATACTGTTGCAACACTGTAGCCAATCTGTGATTATTTACAAAGAGACCACGTAATGTGTGTGGTACAACAGCAAACGCACACTGTGGTTGCTAATCAGGATTGTCTTGGCATCACCACGAATTAAAGATTAATCTCCACAGGAAATTACTGCGAGTAACCCAGGAGCAAAAACAAATACAGGCATTAGGGCGATTCTCCCATCCTTCCGTGCTAATTTTCTAGTGTGGCATGGCGGGAGAATCCCGTGTCCGGGCGTGCGCAGGATTAACGTTTCCACCGCGTGCACATTTCCCAGCGCCGAATTTCCTGCGCCTACTTATTCGTGCCGGAAATCGACAGGAACACCAGGTAAGTATTTTACATCTTATTTTAATGTTATTTTAATGTGATTAGTGGACCCAGGACTGAATTCTCCGGGCCCGCAAGCATCACCCACCCCGCCAGGAGTACTTCACTCCAGTGGGGTTCAGACTGGTTCTCCACTTTCGGGGAACTCGTGGCCTGACCATGTTGGAGTGAAGTGGGGGCAACCGGGGGCCCCCAGGGGGTCGGGCGGTGGGGGTGGTGGTGTCGCCTGGGCATGGGCACCCTGGCAGTGTCAGCCTGTGCCCCAAGGCACTGCCCAAGGGGCTATGCTCAGGGGGCACCTTGGCATTGTCCACGGGAGTCGGGCAGTGCCCAAGGGGGCATGGCCTGGTGGGGAGTGGGGCTTAGGGGCAATCAGTGGGGAGGGGTGGTATGGCTGCCACTCTGCATGGGGATCAATGGGGGCCGGAGGGAGGCCCGCGATTTGGGTGGGCTGGAGAGGGGTCGGGACTGCTGGGGGGAATTGAATCTGATTTGAGGGGGCTGGGGATTTGGGCAGGCTGGGGGGGTGCCTGCCACGGGGGATCTGCTAGAGGTTGAGGGGGGGTGTGGGCTATTGGCACTGTGCGTGTGGAGGGCGAGCATTGCGAGGGTCCCGGGCTGGCAAGTGGTCGGGTTGGCCAACAAATGGGAGCTGACAGTTCGGGGTCACTGCACATGCGCAGAGTTCCCCTAGTTTCAGCATCCGGGCCGGAATAGGCCCCGCCCCCGGAAATCTAATGATATTCACAATCTCTGCAGTGCACAGAGTGAGGGAGACTCTAGTGTGAACTCCCACTGAAAAAAATAACGTGAATTACTCCAGTTTTCCCATGAATTTGACACTGAGAACTTTTTGGGAGAATTCTACACGTATGCTTTTCAATTATTTTATTTATCAGCTGTAAAAAATATTGGAGCTGGGGATAAAGGATTAACATTTGATCCACTGTTTAATATCATCCAAATGTGGAATTGGTTCACTGCCTGATTTCCAGTTGGAAGATGTGCTGGTCAACAAAGGTCATGAGGGTAGCACAGAATGGTTGGAGATGTGAAGTCTTGTCACAAAAGCGTCATGTATGTTGGGGCATAGCCCCTTTAAGGGAAAGGGTCATGTGACCTCAGGTGTGGGGTGTGCTGTTAGGATCCGCCCAGAGTGGGCAGTCAACGTTTGGAGTGTGGGACGAGTAGACATAACAAAGAGCTGTCCTCCCTGACGCCTGGCTGTGGAGTGATTATTGAGGAGAAACCTCCGTACGACAGGATTTAACAGAAAACCTATGAAATAACTCCAGCCGGAGAAGGCAAACCTCGTGGCAGCACAGTGGCACGGTGGTTAGCACTGCTGCCTCACAGCACCAGGGACCCAGGTTCAATTCCCGGCTTGGGTCACTGTCTGTGTGGAGTCTGCACATTCTCCCCGTGTCTGCATGGGTTTCCTTTGGGTGCTCAGGTTTCCTCACACAGTCCAAAGATGTGCGGGTTAATGCTGATTGGCCATGCTAAATTGCCCCTTAGTGTTAGGGAAATTAGCAGGGTAAATACGTGGGGTTACAGGGTTAGGGCCTGGGTGAGATTGTTGTCGGTGCAGACTTGATGGGCTGAAAGGTCTCCTTCTGCACTGTAGGGATTCTATGATATTTGCGACCAATTTGAGAGCTTTATTGATTAATCATGGGACATGGGCGTCGCCGGCTGGCCAGCATTTATTGTAAGAGTTTTAACAACACCAGGTTAAAGTCCAACAGTTTTATTTGGTAGCAAATACCATAAGCTTCCGGAGCGCTGTTCCTTCTTCGAAGGATTTCCTTCCCTAAAGGACATTAGTGAACCAGATGGGTTTTTCCGACATCGACAATGATTTCATGGTCATCATCAGGCTCTTAATTCCAGATTCCCGAAGGAGCAGCTCTCCGAAAGCTAATGGTATTTGCTACCAAATAAAACTGTTGGACTTTAACCTGGTGTTGTTAAAACTCTTACTGTGTTCACCCAAGTCCAACGCTGGCATCTCCACAGCATTTATTGCCCATTCCTAGTTGCACTTGTTCAGAGGGCAGTTGAGAGTTAACCACATTGCTGTGGCTCTGGAATCGCATGTAGGCCAGACCAGGTAAGGACGGCAGATTTCCTTCCCTAAAGGACATTAGTGAACCAGATGGGTTTTTCCGACATCGACAATGATTTCATGGTCATCATCAGGCTCTTAATTCCAGATTTTTTTTTATTGAATTCAAATTCATCCATCTGCTGTGGTGGGATTCGAACTCTAGTTCCCAGAACATTAGCTGAGTTTCTGGATTAATGGTCTCGCGATAATACCACGAGGCCATCACATCCCCTTGACATCAGACTATTTAGCAAGCTCTCAAATGCTCCGCAATGGTCATAGAATAGAATCCCTACAGGGCAGAAGGAGGCCATTCGGCCCATTGAGTCTGTACCGACCACAATCCCACTCAGGCCCTATTCCCATTACCCCACACATTTACCCTGCAAATCCCCCTGACACTAACATCAATTTAGAATGACCAATCAACCTAACCTTTAGAGTGGGGAAGAAACCGGAGCACCCGGAGGAAACCCATGCAGACACGGGGAGAACGTGCAAACTCCATACAGACAGTGACCCAAGGCCGGAATTGAACCCGGATCCCTGGCGCTGTGAGGTAGCAGTGCTAACCACTGTGCCACCGTGCCACCCCCAAGAGAACACAGCCAAGTTGTGCGGCAGAAGCACCAAGCGAGTCTTAGTGTTTTCCCACAGAGACAGGTTGGGGTGGGGGATGAATATTATGGAGAAGTGTCATGCCTGGATTGCTTTGTGCACTTTCTAGTGGACGTAGTCGGAACATGATGGGAGGTGGAGTTGGCCTTCAAGTTGGAAAGAAGTGATGAATTCTCTTTTTTGTTTCTGTTGGTTTTGCTCCAGCCTCCACTCTCTGAGGCAGAGGGAGCTGACCTGCTTTGTAATACATCAAAAATAAATAGTCTCCATTGGCTGAATGAGCTGAAAGAGAACACTTCGCTATCTCAGCAGTTCAACAACCAACAGCTTGATCCAGAGTTAATATTATCTTAATTTAAGTCGCTGCAGATGTTCCGGGTTGCTCTGAGCCCGCACGAATGGCCCGTTTGTTGTATTGAACTTTATTCATTTCCCCCATTCCAGCTGAATAAAGACAAGCTTACCTTATACAGGTCATCTGGAATCACCTCAAAGAGATCACACTGTGAATTAAATTGACCAAAAACCTAGCAAGCATTTGATGCCAACAACATCTCCCCAAGCAGCAGTGAATGAATGACCAGTCAAGTTTTTTGAGGCAGAATTAACTAATGGATGTGGTTAGCTCTGCTGCCTCACAGCATCAGGGACCAGGGTTCGATTCCCGGCTTGGGTCACTGTCTGTGTGGAGTCTGCACGTTCTTCCCTTGTCTACGTGGGTTTCCTCCGGGTGCTCCGGTTTCCTCCCACACTCCAAAGATGTGCGGGTTAGGTGGATTTGCCATGATAACTTGTCCCTTAGTGTCAGGGGGATTAGATTTTGACTTGATTTGATTTATTATTGTCACATGTATTAACATACAGTATTGTTTCTTGCGCGCTATACAGACAAAACATACAATACAGCGAGAAGGAAACGAGAGAGTGCAGAATGTAATCATAGATCATAGAAACCCTACAGTGCAGAAGGAGGCCATTCGGCCCATCGAGTCTGCACCGACCACAATCCCACCCAGGCCCTACCCCCACATATTTACCTGCTAATCCCTCTAACCTACACACCTCAGGACTCTAAGGGGCAATTTTTTTTTTTAACCTGGCCAATCAACCTAACCCGCACATCTTTGGACTGTGGGAGGAAACCGGAGCACCCGGAGGAAACCCACGCAGACACGAGGAGAATGTGCAAACTCCACACAGACAGTGACCCAAGCCAGGAATCGAACCCAGGTCCCTGGAGCTGTGAAGCAGCAGTGCTAACCACTGTGCTACCGTGCCGCCCCAATGTAATGTTACAGTCATAGCTAGGGTGAAGAGAAAGACTAACTTAATGCAAGGCAAGTCCATTCAAAAGTCTGACCGTAGCAGGGAAGAAGCTGTTCTTGAGTCGGTTGGTACGTGACCTTAGACTTTTGTATCTTTTTCCCAATGGAAGAAGGTGGAAGAGAGAATGTCCGGGGTACGTGGGGTCCTTAATTATGCTGGCTGCTTTGCTGAGGCAGCGAGAAGTGTAGACAGAGTCAATGGATGGGAGGCTGGTTTGCGTGATGGATTGGGCTACATTCACAACCTTTTGTAGTTCCTTGCGGAATTGGGCAGAGCAGGAGCCATACCAAGCTGTGATACAACCAGAAAAAATGCTTTCTATGGTGCATCTGTAAGAATTGGTGAGTCGTAGCTGACATGCCAAATTTCCTTAGTCTTCTGAGAAAGTAGAGGCGTTGGTGGGCTTTCTTAACTATATTGTCGGCATGGTGGGACTAGGATAGGTTGTTGGTGATCTGGACACCTAAAAACTTAAAGCTCCCGACCCTTTCTACTTCGTCCCTGTTGATGAAAACAGAGGCGTGTTCTCCCTATCGCTTCCTGAAGTCGATTACAATGTCCTTTGTTTTGTTGACATTGAAGGAGAGATTATTGTTGCCGCACCAGTTCACCAGATTCTCTATCTCATTCCTGTACTCTGTCTCGTCATTGTTTGAGATACGACCCGCTACGGTGGTGTCATCAGCAAACTTGAAAATCGAATTGGAAGGGAATTTGGCCACACAGTCATAGGTGTATAAGGAGTATAGTAGGGGGCTGAGAACACAGCCTTGTGGGGCACCAGTGTTGAGGATGATCGTGGAGGAGGTGTTGTTGCCTATCCTTACTATTATGGTCTGTGAGTTAGGAAGTTCAGGATCCAGTCGCAGAGGGAGGTGCCGAGGCCCAGGCCATGGAGTTTGGAGATGAGTTTCGTGGGAATAATAGTGTTGAAGGCTGAGCTGTAGTCAATAAATAGGAGTCTGACATAGGTGTCCTTGTTATCTAGGTGTTCCAGGGTTGAGTGCAGGGCCAGGGAGATGGCGTCTGCTGTGGACCTGTTGCAGCGGTAGGCAAACTGTCGTGGATCCAGGTAATCTTGGAGGTTGGAATTGATTCGTGCTATGACTAACCTTTCGAAACACTTTATAATGGTGCATGTCAGAGCCACCGGCCAATAGTCATTAAGGCACGCTGCTTGGCTTTTCTTAGGTATCGGGATGATGGTCGTGTTCTTGAAGCAGATAGGGACCTCAGACCCCGCCAGCTGATCTGCGCAGGATCTGAGTGCTCGCCTGGGCCAGTCGCTTTCCGTGGGTTGACCTTCAAGAAAGCTGCTTTGACATCTGGAATGGTGACCCCAGATACAGGTTCATCCAGGGCTTCCAGAGTGGAGGGCATGCTCTCGCTGACCTCTTGCTCAAAACAGGCGTAGAATGCATTGAGCTCATCAGGGAGGGGTGCATTGAGGTAAATAGCAGGGTAAATACATGGGGTTATGGGGTATAGGGCCCGGGTGCAGGCTCGAATGGCCTTTCTCTGTACTGTAGGGATTCCATAATTCTATGAAATTCCACCATCTGCCGTGGTGGGATTCGAACCCGGGCATTAACTGAGTTTCTGGATTAGTAGTCGAGTGATAATACCATTTCTATGCGACGGTCTGATTTTGCAGTTCACTCCAGTTCTGAGGTTAGGGTCCAGCTCCGCCATCATAGACCTTTATGTCTTAATTCCATGTCCATTTTCATCCCATGATCTTACGCGGCCGATAAGGTTTGTGCCTGCTCTCAGTAATCAGGTGACGGCTATAATGGGTTAGAGCGGGGATGAGCTGTGTTGATAGAAGCTGTCTCTTCCCATTGCTTCAAGCAGTGCCCATTTCCCTACCTCTTCTGTTATGTAACATTACACACTGGAGCTCTCAGCTCCGATTTCCTGCCTGGTGAAGAAGCATTCATTAATTCAACAAGGTCATCGCTTGTACGGTCCTCCATTTTATTGTTTTTCCAAATAAATAAGGGACTGAGCAAGAAAAGCACTGCATAAAAAGGGATGTGGATAGTGAGAATGATGTGTGAAAAAATATGAAAATAAATGGTGCTGGTTCTGTATCCTTTTCATTTTGAATGAGCTCAGTCTGACCTTTATCAGTCCCCCAGCAGCAAAGCATGGTGCCATCAAATGTTATAAATTCAGTGGGTCTCCCAGCGTGTTAATCAAGATAAATTAGATGATGCTTTATTTTGTAAATCATGTAATGCATGCCAAATCATTCTGCGACAGTGGGGGGGACTATTTATCACCCTTACTGCCTAGATTTTTCAAGAAGAAAATAACCCTCACCCGCTCACGGTGTTACATGATTCAATCTTCTGTCATGTTACGTGAGGGGGCGGCACGGTGGCACAGTGGTTAGCACTGCTGCCTCACAGCGCCCGGGACCCAAGTTCCATTCACGGCTTGGGTCACTGTCTGTGCGGAGTCCGCACGTTCTCCCTGTGTCTGAATGGGTTTCTTCCGGGTGCTCCAGTTTCCCCCCACAGTCCAAAAGACATGCTGGTTGGGTTCATTGGCCATGCTAAATTCTCCCTCAGTGTACCCGAACAGGTGCCAGAGTGTGGCAACTAGGGGGTTTTCACAGTAACTTCATTGCACTGTTAATGTAAGCCTACTTGTGACGTTAATAAATAAGCTTTAAAAATGTGGTAAGTTAGATAATGAGAGTACTCTCTCACACGCCTCTGATGTCTCCATGCAGGGTTTCAACCAAACTCTCTCCTGGTAGGTAATTGCCTCTTTTCTATCCATCCAATTTTGCTTACCAATGAAGTCGGTGTCACGATAGTTAGCGCGTAAAATGATCTGATCTCATCTCTTTCCCCCGGGTTAAAATCACCGCCAGGTTCCAGTTGCTGCTTCTTTCCGTCTTCTCGGGGGCACTTATTTCCCCTTAATTCTCCTATTTACATCTCTCTGTGTTATAGAGTCATAGAGGTTTACAGCATGGAAACAGGCCCTTCAGCCCAACTTGTCCATGCCACCCTTTTTTTAACCACTAAGCGAGTCCCAATTGCCCACGTTTGGCCCATAGCCCTCTATATCCATCTTACCCATGTTCTCACCTGCCTCTCTCAAATTATAACGAATAAAGACAATACAGCATAGGATCATGCCCTTCAGCCCACCAAGCCTGTGCCAATGCAAGACGCCTTTCTCAACTAAAGATCTTTTGCCTCGACACGATCTGTTTCCCCCGATTCCCTGACTATTCATGTATCTGTCAAGATGCCTCTTAAACGTTGCTATCATATCTGCTTCGACCACCTCCTCTGGCAATGCATTCTGGGCGCCTGCCACCCTCCATGTAAAAGAACTGGCCCCTCACATCTCCTTTCAACTTTCCCCCTTTTTGGCTCGGTCCAAAAGAGCAGTTTGTTCACAGTTTGAACCAATGCCGTGCTTCAGATGAATGGAATGTGCGACCATAATGAAGACTTTTGAAAATAAAAAGGGATGGGATACCACTGGAATTCGGTGGTAGCAGAACCGGCCCTTTGTGAATCTTACACACATCTGATTAAATCAATAGGAATGACCTTTCTGCACAGTCACAATTCTGTGATGATCAGGCAGGGTATTAGAGCAGTGCTTATTCTCAGTCGCTAGTCCATCGAGCAGATATAACACCCTGGGTGGTGCTTGGACACAGGGTGCCTTGTGTTAGAGTACTCCTGGTTTCCATACTAAAAAAGAGCATTGAAACACTGTAGAAAGGCAGAAAATCTAGTGGAAAGTAGTTGAGGCCAAAACGTTGCGTGATTTCAAGAAGAAATTAGACACGGGACTAAAGGGATCAGGGGATATGGACAGAAGGTGGGATCAGGTTATCAAATTTGATAATCAGCCATGATCATAATGAATGGCGGAGCAGGCTCGAAGGGCCGAATGGCCTCCTCTTGCTTCTATTTTCTATGTTTCTATGTCCCTATGTAATTGACATTTCTACCCTGAGAATTGACCTTTTTACCTTTGCCTTTTGTTAATAGAGGTGGATGATACGGTGCAATATAAGGATAAACACGTCGCCAATCACTGCAGACTGCACGGAGGGTCAGAGTGGGAAAATATGTTCCTCAGGATTTGCCTACTCATTGCCCCTTCCAATCACTCATTCCTTATTGTCTCCCATGACAAATTTTCCCCTTTCGCCTTCCTGCAGTCTATTCCCCTTTCTATCACCACCACCCCCCCCCACCCCCCATTCCTGAAACTACTTTGACACCTTCTTCCCCTTTTTATTATTCCCTGCAACCTCTCTTCTTTGCTCTGCTGTCAGTTCCTCCACCCCTAGCTCTCCAGTTGCTCCCTGGGCATACTTACTCCCCTAAAGTGAACAGCCAAAGACCACGGGCGAGATTCTTCACCTTCCGAGCCACGTGTTTCCCACCGGCAAGAGGTGGCGCGTTGTTTGCCAGTGGCGGGATTCTCTGGTCCCACTGCTGTCAATGGGAATTCCCATTGGTGTCACCCCACACTGGGGGGGAAACCTGCTGGGGGACAGGGCGGGGGGGGGGAGGGGCTGCCGACGGGACCAGAGAATCCTGCTGGCATAAACGGCCGGAGAATTCTGGCCCGCACCGCCTTCGGCCAGCCTCCTGATTTTCATACTTCCCTTGTGCCCAACTCTTCCAGTTCCTTTCCTCTGATAATCTTTGTTTGCTTTTAAAATTCACCTTTTTAAAGTTCGATTGCATCGAGGAGGGAAGTAGTTGTTCTCTCTTCTTTCTTTCTGTCTCATGGGTGTTAGAAATTACGATCTCAGAATTGTAAATAATTAGCAATGAGCTTTTCTAGCACAGAGTGATAATCAATTGGCTCCACAATGCTTTTATTCAAGTTGAAGTTATGTTAAGTGAAGAAATCAACTATTAAGTCCCCTCCCCCCTCTGCCTCTTTCTCTCTTTCTCACCCACTCTCTCTCGCAAACCCTCTCTCTTATCCCAGTCTCTCTCTGTCTCATTCTGACTCCGGCCTCTCTCCCTCAGCTTAAAGCATGTCTTGAACATGAAAGAATGCAATGCAAAATGATCATTTTACTTCCAGTTTTCCTCATTCAATATAAACTTGGCTCAATAAAGCTCGTGAAATTCGTCTCCTTCGTGTTTAAACTTAATTGAAGGAAAACTCATCAGCAGTAAAAGCTGGAAGACAATTAAAATCGTTCCGTCAATACTGAACGGCGCGATCCTCCCTGGGAAATTAGACTCGGTACACTTGCCGTTATGTTTGCTTACAGCAAAAAGTATTGCGCTCGGCCTTTTGGCTAAGATCAAGTGTAGTATGGATTGGATGCTGCGCTTGGTCGAGGTCATTAGGTTACATTTAAGCTTCATATTCATATGAAGCAATTTTTAAAAGTGGCATCTCGGCCTTTTGGCTAAGATGCAAATGAGATCAAGCCTTGGAGGAGGAAACCTCCCCCTCCTCCAATCAGCTTGGCTCATGTAGATCAGGCCCAAGACAGGCGTGAAGGCCCTGTCTTGTCAACTTGGATCGGAAATGTCTCAACTTGTTGAGACTCTGAATTGGACTTGATTTGATTGAATTGGAAAAGTATTTTAAAAAGTATTGCGGTAGAAATTCATCTTGGACAGTGTGTGACAAAAAAAAACTGGCCATTCATTAGATACAGCCCCTGTATTTAATTTCATTGACTGGTGTAGGACTCACTATTAGGTGCTGCGCATAATTTGATTTGATTTATTAATGTTACATGCGTTGGGATACAGTGAAAAGTATTGTTTCTTGCACACTATACAGACAAAGCATACCATTCATTGAGTACATAGGGGAGAAGGAAAGGAGAGGGTGCAGAATGTAGGGGGGAATTTTACCGTTCTGCCCACCGCAGGGATTGGAGTGGGCGAGGGCAGACCATGGAAAGGTCTGTCGAACTCGGATGTGTTTTTCCAGTTTCGAGGCAAGCACAGCTGGAAAATCCCACCTATGGTGTTATAGTCATAGCTGGGGCGTAGAGAAAGATCAACTTAATATATGGTGGGTCCATTCAAAAATCTGACAGCAGCAGGGAAGAAGCTGTTTTTGAGTTGGTTGGTACGTGACCTCAGACTTTTGTATCTTTTTCCCGACGGAAGAAGGTGGAAGAGAGAATGTCCGGGGTGCGTGGGGTCTTTTATTATGCTGGCTGCTTTTCCAAGGCAGCGGGAAGTGTAGACAGAGTCAATGGATGGGAGGCTGGTTTGCGTGATGGATTGGGCTACATTCACGACCCTTTGTAGTTTCTTGTGGTCTGGGGCAGAGCAGGAGCCATACCAAGCTGTGATACAATCAGAAAGAATGCTTTCTCTTGTGCATCTGTAAAAATTGGTGAGAGTTATAATGGACATGTCAAATTTCCTTAGCCTCCTGAGAAAGTAGAGGCGTTGGTGTGCTTTCTTAACTGGAGTTTCGGTGTGGAGGGGCCAGGACAGGTTGTTGGTGATCTGGACACCCAGAATAATGAACAACTTATCCGAGATCAGCTGTTTCCTGTGGCCAAAAGGAGGCAGAAACAGTCGATAGCCATTATGCTTAATACAACAAGATTCCTGTTCAAACATTACACCCAAATACACCGCATCATTCACTGACACCCCCCCCCCCTCTCTTGCAGGACAGATCGACACATAACCAGAGGCACCAGCAGCTAATTGACATGTCTGTACCATTATGAAGGTACTTATCGTGGCTGAGGGCGTATCCGGCGACACGGCTAAACACAGTAAGAGTTTTAACAACACCAGGTTAAAGTCCAACAGGTTTATTTGGTAGCAAATGCCATTAGCTTTCAGAGTGCTGCTCCTTCGTCAGATGGAGTGGATATCTGCTCTCAAACAGGGCACACAGAGACATAAAATCAAGTTACAGAATACTGATTAGAATGCGAATCTCTACAGCCAACCAGGTCTTAAAGATACAGACAATGTGAGTGGAGGGAGCATTAAGCACAGGTTAAAGAGATGTGTATTGTCTCCAGACAGGACAGCCAGTGAGATTCTGCAAGTCCAGGAGGCAAGCTGTGGGGGTTACTGATAGTGTGACATAAATCCAACATCCCGGTTTAGGCCGTCCTCATGTGTGCGGAACTTGGCTATCAGTTTCTGCTCAGCGACTCTGCGCTATCGTGTGTCGTGAAGGCCGCCTTGGAGAACGCTTACCCGAAGATCAGAGGCTGAATGTCCGTGACCGCTGAAGTGCTCCCCCACAGGAAGAGAACAGTCTTGCCTGGTGATTGTCGAGCGGTGTTCATTCTTCCGTTGTCGTAGCGTCTGCATGGTTTCCCCAATGTACCATGCCTCGGGACATCCTTTCCTGCTGCGTATCAGGTAGACAATGTTACTTGGCTATCAGTTTCACCATCGACACGGCTAAACCCAGTGGAGATGATGCTTGAGAGCTAATCCTCTTTCTCACATTCCACTTCCCTCTCCTCCTGCACTCTTGGCAGTTTACAAGCTGCGGATGGTGGAAGCATTCACCTCTTTCTTCCTTCCTCCTCCCAGCACAATCCTACCTTTGTGTCTCTCTATTTTCAGATACCCAAGAATTGCGACTAGTTTAGTTAATGGTGGAAAACTGAGAGGAAGGCAATGATGAAGAGGAAACACCGTCACTCCCTCGCACATCTGTAGCCACCAGTTCTGTACTTCAGCGCATAGCTTAGAGGAAGGTGCTGAGACAATGGGCACTAGTGAACTGCAGCCAGGGCGTTACGGCAGAGCAGGTACCATCTCACTAGATGCCGAGGTAGCAAACAGGTTCTGCAGTAGAGGACTTAGGTGAGGCTTTTGATGGAGTGGTGTCCAGAACTATCCACATAGAATCATAAGATCATAGAATCCCCACAGTGCAGAAAGAGGCCATTTGGTCCATCGAGCCAGCACTGACAACAATCCCACCCAGGCCTATCCCCATAACCCCATGTATTTAACCTGCTAATGTTCCTGACACTAAGGGGCAATTTAGCATGGCCAATCAACCTAACCCACACATCTTTGGGCTGTGGGAGGAAACTGGGGAGAACGTACAAACTCCATATAGACAATCACCCCAAGGCCGGAATTGAACGTGGGTCCCTGGCGGTGTGAGGCAGCAGTGCTAACCATTGTGCCACTGTGCCGCCCCATAGGAAGGCTTGGTGCACTCACTGGCTGTGGTCTCGAGGGTATAAAGCTGAGTCCAGCATCAACCCAGGCCAATGGGATTAGTGTAGTCAGATTTTTGTTGACTGGTGTGGACACAATGGGCTGAATGGCCTCCTGTGCTGTAAATGTCTAAGAATCTATGAATGAAATCTATAATCATGAGGATTCTGGTGACCATCTTGCAGCATCTGTTGACTGATGTTTCAACTTTGACTGTGGCATGTAACATCTGGCTGGTAGAGTGGAAGCTCACATTTCTGTCCTGCAAGCTCATGATTATAGATTTCATTCATAGATTCTTAGACATTTACAGCACAGGAGGCCATTCAGCCCATTGTGTCCACACCAGTCAACAAAAATCTGACTACACTAATCCCATTGGCCTGGGTTGATGCTGGACTCAGCTTTATACCCCCGAGACCACAGCCAGTGAGTGCACCAAGCCTTCCTATGGGGCTGCACAGTGGCACAATGGTTAGCACTGTTGCCAAGCAGACACAAATTGCTACCATCATTATTCCAGTGTCTAAGGAACCCGCAGGGTCTAACAACAGTCCAGCAATCTGCCCTCCAATACATTACTGGGATTGCTGAGGCATTCTCCCTGGGGAGTGACTGTGGCTCCATGGAGCACACACCAGCTGCCCTCTGTCAGGCTGAGAGTGTTCGTCCTCCTACCACTCCCAATGCCCTTGCTTTGTCGATCAGCCAACCCAGAGCGAGGAAAGAAGTATTTGCTGTCTTTTCTTTCTTTCTGTCTCATGGGTGTTAGAAATTACAATCTCAGGGTTGTCAATAATTAGCAAAGAGCTTTTCTAGCACAGTGCGATAATCAATTGGCTCCACAATGTGGAGGCCAATGTAGCTTTGTCTGAAGTCAGGCCTTCTAGGGCAAAAGCTGTTTAAAGTTATCTTGCAAGGCCATAGAATCCCTGCAGAATGGCCTCCTTCTGCACTGACTCCAAAAGAGCATTTTACCCAGGTCCACAACCCCGGCCTATCCCTATAGTCCCACACATTTACCATGGCTAGTCCACCTAATTTACATATCTTTGGACATTAAAGGAGGAATTTAGCATGGTCAATCCACCTAACCTGTACGTCTTTGGACTGTGGGAGAAAAACAGAGCATCTGGAGGAAACCCACACAGACACGGGGAGAACGTACAAACTCCACACAGACAGTCACCCGAGACCAGAATTGAACCCGGGTCCCTGGCGCTGTGAGGCAGCAGTGCTAACCATTGTGCCACCACGCCACCTGTTCCGCAGTCTTCCTCTGGAAATCAGCAGCCTTTTTCCACCAACCATGCCCCTGCCAGAGAAACTCTGGTATCCTTCAGTGTTTAAAAAACTTGGTAAGCCTTCACTGCTGATCTGATTTCAAATGTAATCTGGAATGAGTATTCATTCACACCAGAAAAAGTTCTTTTACACCTGGGGGAAAAAAAATCCCTTCAAAGCTCTCAAAAATATCCAAGAACCATCACTGCTTTCTCAACGCTGTGAAAACATCTTCGTTTGAAAGTGATCATTAGGAATTGGAAGCACTTGGGAATTCAAGGAAGCAATGATTCCATCAACGTTGGGGAAAAGGACACTGTGCCAAGGGTAGGGGAGGTGACACAGTAAAGAAATAGTCAACAGTGTAAGGAACAGAATAAATGTGGCACCACCGAGAGTTAACAGTTCAGTGGAATTCAATTGAAAATTATATAAGGAGCAAAGGAAGTTGACAACTCATCTGGGCTCTGTGACGTTAGCAGTCACTGGGGTAGCAGGTGGAAGACAGGCACTACCAGAAAGCACAAAGTGATTTGTTGTCTTTTGCATGGAATATATTGGCTGATGTGATTTAGATTTGTGCTGGCTGCTATTTCAGCATTGTAACCAAAGGGATGTTCTGGACCCACAGTCTAGGATTCTCTCAAAAGAATTCTAAGTCCCGAGTTCGCGTGAAAATGGGAGTAACTCCCGCAGATTTTTTTTGGAGGGATTTTCAGATTGAATCTCCGACAGTGATTGCCCCAGCGGGATTCCCTCTGAAAATCAGGGGACAGGGCCTATTCCTGCCCGAGAGGCCGGCAGCATAGCGCTGAGCGGGCCACTGCGCATGCACCGATCTGATCTGTCAACATGGTGATTGGCGCATGCACAGTAGCCCCGTATTGATGGTCTCCCAATCACTAGGCAACCCTGATCGCTGGCCTCCCGGACCTCCCCGGGCCAGCCCCGATGTTCCCTCCCTCCCCACACGAAGAACCCCGATCTCCCCCTGACAGTCCCGATCCACCCTCCTTCTCCCTCCTCCCCCTGGCAGCCCCGACCACCCCCCCACCCGCGCCACCTGGATGGTCAGCCCCGGTCGCCCCCTTCCCTCCCTCTGCCTGCGATCCCTACGCAGAATGACAGTGGGCCTCCCCCCCATGCCAATCACCCCAACAGGCCCCACCCCAATAAGGCATACCCCAAATAGGCCCCACCCCCTTGGTACTGCCCAATGCCCGGTGGCTATACCAAGGTGCCCCTTGGGCATTGCCACTTTGCCCCATGGGCAGTGTCAGTGGGCCAGGCTGGCACTGCCAGGCTGGCACTGCCAGGCTGGCACTGCCCAAGGAGCACCCCCACTTACCCCCGACCTCCTGGGGGTGCCTCACTGGCCCCTGTTCTCTCCAGTGGGGTTGGGTAGCCTGTTCACCGTTTGTAAACCCCGCTGGAGGGAACCACTCCCGGCGGCAGGGAGATGCTAGCGGGCCTGGAGACTTCAGTCCCGGGCCCACTAATGAAATGCAAATGTGGATTAGAATGTTGAAATCAGCTCTGGGCCAAGTGGATAGCCCGCGAAACAGCCTCCGCTGATGTCCAGAATGATTGAGTCACAATCGTAGAGTCATGCAGTGTGGAAAAGGCCCTTCGCCCATCGAGTCTGCACCTACAATATCTACCACTAATTGTGTGCTAATCGCATTTTTCTGCATTTGTCCCAGATTATGATATTTCTATATCATATATTATGATATTTCAAGTTCTCATCCAAATATTTTTGTAATGGTTGTAAGATTTCTGGCCTTGACTACCATCCCGGGCAGTGCATTCTAGATTCCCACCACCCTCCGAGTGAAACAGCTTTTTCTAAATTCCCCTCTGAATCTCCTGCCTCTTATTCTAAAACTATGCACGCTAGTGATTGACCCCTCAACCAAGGGAAACAGCTGCTCCCTACTCAACCTGTCCATGCACGCAGCGACACGATGGCACAGTGGTTAGGACTGCTGCCTTACAGTGCCAGGGACCTGGGTTCAATTCCAGCTTCAGGTGATAGTGTGGAGTTTGCACATTCTCCCCATGTCTGCATGAGTTTCCTCCAGGTACTCCGGTTTCCTCCCACAAAGATGTGTGGGCTAGGTTGAATAGCCATGTTAAATTGCCCCTTCGTGCCAGGAGCATTAACAGGGTAAACACATGCGGATACAGGGATAGGGCCTGGGTCGGATTGTTGTCGGTGGAGACTCGATGGACCAAATGGCCTCTGACTGCACTGCAGGGATTCCCTTTTATACCTTCATAATCTTGTACACCTCAATCATGTCCCCCCTTAGCCTTCTCTGCTCGAAATAAAACAATCCCAAGCCTATCTAGTTTCTCCCTATCGGGAAGTTGAGATGTGGGAATGTAGGTGACTGGGGAATCTCGGTTATTTTCATTGGGGCTGCATTCAGGGGAGTCGATCGAACTATAAGGAGAAAGAGATGCCTGTATGATATAACAGCCATTTGTTTGCAGTCCCTCCAGATTATAAAACAGGGCTATGAAATCTAATCCCTAAAGGACCATGACAAATCTAAGAATACATCAGAGTAAATGGAATTCAGCTGATACACTCACTGTAAATCCGTGGCCCAGATATTACCCCCTGCCTAGCATTAATACCCATTTTGTTCTAAATTAGAAAATTCCAGATTTGGCTGTGAGTTACACTACAGTAAATGGATTTAGCGACTCCATAATTTACTCATTTGTGATCCTGTGTCACATCAAATGGGATCTTGTGCTAATGTTTATGAATAGGGTATTTAAGTGACGTGGTATCAGATTGTAGCTGGAGAATCAAGGAAAAAGCATTTGCATAATATCACCTTATCACCTCACCCAGAGACAACTCAAAACGCTTCACATAAATGAATAACTTTGAAGCGTTCACGTGCTGCTGGAGGCAAACGTCACAAGCCGTTTTCCCCAGGCTAGAATCGACAAGCTGCAGAGGAACGCTCTGCATTATTTGCCCCTGTATTTGCCCCCCCTGGTCGACCTCCCCCATCAGCTCGTCCCATTTGGAGTGAACCTATCTGCACTTCATAGAATCATAGAATCCCCACAGTGCAGAAGGAGGCCATTTAGCCCATCGAGCCTGCACCGGCCACAATCCCAGCCAGGCCCTATCCCCGTAACCCCAAGTATTTACCCTGCTAATCCCCCGACACTAAGAGGCAATTTAGCATGGCCAATCAACCAACCCTCGTGTCTGCGTGGGTTTCCTCCGGGTGCTCTGGTTTTCTCCTATAGTCCAAACACATGCTGGTTAGGTGGATTGGCCATGCTAAATTGCCCCTTAATGTCAGGGGGAATAGCCAAGGTAAATGTGTGGGGTTATGGGGATAAGACCTGGGTGGGATTGTGGTCGGTGCAGACTCAATGGGCTAAATGGCCTCCTTCTGCACTGGAGGATGCGATGATTCTATAATTCTAAACCACATATCTCTGGACTGTGGGAGGAAACTGGAGCACCCGGAGGAAACCCACGCAGAGAACGTGCAAACTCCACACAGGCAGTGACCCAAGGCTGGAATTGAACCCATGTCCTTGGCGCTGGCAGCAGTGCTAAGCACCGTGTCACCATGACTTGGAGAGCTGGACTGGCTGCATTAGTATTAGGCATAAGCCCCCGATTAGCTGAAAGTTAAAGTTTGAGCTTTACTTATTAGTGTCACAAGTAGGCTTACATTAACACGGCAATGAAGTTACTGTGGAAACCCCCTAGTCACCACACTCTGGTGCCTGTTTGGGTACACTGAGGAAGAATTTAGCATGGCCAATGCACCTAACCAGCACATCTTTTGGACTGTGGGAGGAAACCGGAGCACCTGGAGGAAACCCACGCAGATGTGGGGAGAACATGCAGACTCCACACAGACAGTGACCCAAGCCGCGAATTGAGTCCGGGTCCCTGGCGCTGTGAGGCAGCAGTGCTAACCACTGTGCCACCGTGCCGATCTACCAGAGTCTTATCTCATGCTAAGTAGTTTTGCATCCTGAAAGAAAGGTTCCTGTGGATAGAGAGGTCATGATGGTGTGATGAAGCTGCTACTAAAAGGGTGGTGTGTTGGGAGCATGGGAATTCTCCCCAGGCATACGGGCAGAGCACAAGCATGGAACTGCTCAACTAGTGAATAAAATAATGTTTGTTACAAAGTCCTTGCTGTCAGTGTTTGGGAACCCAGCTCTTCTGCATGGTGTCAGGAGTTGGTGGTGTGGCACAAGGACTTAGCCATTTCCACCCACTCGTGTTTGCTGAAAACAGTGCTGACATTTGGGAAAGTATGAGGAGGAGTGACATATTTATTTCTGTGCTGTATTATCTGACAAATCAAAAATGTACAAGCTTACACTTATGGGGATATTGCTTAAATTGGAACTATAGAGATAGTAAGCTGTTAAGAATCATACCTTGTCATGCTTAAATATTTCAATTAGTAAAAGTTATGCCAACTCCTTTTGATTGTATTTTAACTATGTTGTTAAATAAATTTTGCTTTAATAAAAGCTTCCTAGTGGGTCAATCGAATCATACTTGGAGTGATACACCTTATGCTCACAGTAATGCCAAAATCAAAAAACTCTGGGGTCTTGGCTAACTTCCAAATATCGTGGAATTTCTGATCTGGTCCCTAATATTAAAAAGGAAACACATCAGATGTTATGGATGGGTGGTGAGAGGAAAAATGAATGCTGTCTGAAAGGACCTTCTCCTCCTGTCCGTATCATTTACCCGAGGAATGCCATTGAAAAGTATCCTTTCCCTAATTGTAAGGTGAGCTTTTCTTACTCATTTCACTTCATCCATCCGGAAAGACCTCTTCCCCTACGTCCACTATCCCATATCCCCTATAACTGCTCCTCAATGATTCCAGGACTCTTATCTACCACTCCATCTGGAAGTTCATTCCAATTTTGAACAGGCTGAGAAAGAACCTCGTAAAATCAGTCTTCAATTTGGTTTTCATGAGTTTGAACCTGTGCTGCTCTTACAACACAGTTCAAAATAATTTTTTGGATTGCCTGTGCTACAGGAGATCTTCTCATCTTAGGCAGTCCCTACGAAAGATGGGCGGCACGGTGGCATAGTGGGTAGCACTGCTGCCTCACAACACCAGGGACCTGGGTTCGATTCCCGGCTTGGGTCACTGTCTCAGCTCTCCCTGTACAGAGTGTGCAAATTCTTCCCGTGACTGCGTGGGTTTCCTCCGGGTGCTCCTGTTTCCTCCCACAGTCCGAAAGGCGTGCTGGTTAAGTGTGCATTGGCCATGCTAAATTCTCCCTCAGTGTACCCGAATAGGCGCTGGAGTGTGGCGATTAGGGGATTTTCACAGTATCTTAATTGCAGTGTCAATGTATGCTTACTTGTGACACTAATAAATAAACTTTAAAAGAATGAGCTCTCAGGTGACTGAGGTAGTGAATGCATGAGCTACAGTCTCTGTCACAGGTTGGGCAGCTGGCGGTTGGAGGAGCGGATGCGTGGGGTGCCTGGGTATACTATATACCTCGATATGTTCAGGGCACAGATACGTGTTTTCAACGTTAACAGTTCTATGTTTCTGCAGCTATATCTCACAATTCAGGCTCCTGATGCAACAGGACATCTTGGGGCTCTTCTCTGTTCCTCCTCCAAGTCTCTGATATGCCCACAAATTGACATCATTATTTTTTGCAAAAATTCACTTTATTCATAAAACATCTGAAAGAACGTTACAAAATATTTCAAAATGGTCATTACAGAAAGTGCAATAATATTCAAGTTTTCTATACAGATCCTGTCTCACTCTTGATCAAAGGAACAATACAGACTGTATTATGTCAAAGGCAGTGGATTCAAAGTTTTAAAGTTTATTTATTAGTCACAAGTAGGCTTACATTAACACTGCAATGAAGTTACTGTGAAAGTCCCCTAGTCGCCACATTCCGGTACCTGTTCAGGTACACTGAGAGAGAATTTAGCATGGCCAATGCACCTAACCAGCACGTCTTTCAGACTGTGGGAGGAAACCAAAGCACCCGGGGGGAAACCTACGCAGATGTGAGGAGAACATGTAGACTCTGCACTGACCGTGACCCAAGCCAGGAATCGAACCCGGGTCCCTAGCGCTGAGAGGCAGCAGTGCTAACCACAGCGCATAGATAATAGTTAGAGAATAAAAATAGAAAATACTGGCGGTATCTATGGATAGACAATAGAGTTAATGGGTCTCAGGTCATAAACGGTTTTGATAGGTTGACGAGGTAAAGACTATTGCTTATGATTGGAGAATCAGTGTTGAGGGGCCATTAATTAAAAACCGCATGAAACTGTGAGCAGACAGGTTAGGACACATATGCAGAGCTTGGTTGGAGTATGGAATGTGTTTTTAAAGGGAAAATTAGTTTGATATTTGAAGCAGATGGGAGGAGAGTACGATAGAGCCATTAGTTTTAGATTTTGGATAATTGGTTAATAGGCTGAATGGTCGTCATGTCTCTGCCAACTCTTTACAATTGCAGGCCAATACTAATCTCCCTAGATGAAGTAATTATGAAGAAACCTATACAAACTGATTATGACTTCCTCGCTACTATATTCCTGAACTATCGAGCCTCTCACATTTGCATACATTCAAACCGATCTACAAAATAGCTGGAGCCACGGACTCTCATAGATTAGAATCCCTACAGTGCAGAAAGAGGCCATTTGGCCCATTGAGTCTGCACTGGCCCTCCGACAGAGCATCTTACTCAGACCCTATCCCCATAGCTCCCACATATTTACCCCACCAATTCCCCTAACCTAGACATCTTGGGTCACTAAGGGGCAATTTAACATGGACAATCCACCTAACCTGCACATCTTAGGACTGTGGGAGGAAACCCCGAGGGAACCCACGCAGACATGGGGAGAACATGCAAACTCCACACAGATAGACACCCAAGGCTGGAATTGAACCCGGGACCCTGGCACTGTGAGGCAGCAGTGCTAACCACTGTGCCACTGTACCTCTCCACTGACATTACGGTCTAGCTTTTCTTTTGAATCTTGAACGTCTTGGGCTGTCACTCGTTTGTCATTTGTGGGAGTTTGCTTGATGCAAATTGATTAGTGCAGTTGAGATGTCCTGAGGATGCAATATATCCCTTGATAAGTACAAGTTTTGTCTTTAATTCTCAGATGTGCTATTGAGGTTCAAGTTATTCCATAGATTCCCTACAGTGCAGAAAGAGGCCATTTGGCCCATCGAGTGTGCACCGACCACAATCCCGCCCAGGCCCTACCCCCATATATTTTACCCGCTAATCCCTCTAACCTACGCACCTCAGGACACTAAGGGGGAATTTTAGCATGGCCAATCAACCTAACCCGCACATCTTTGGACTGTGGGAGGAAACCGGAGGAAACCCACGCAGACACAAGGAGAATGTGCAAACTCCACACAAGCTGGGAATCGAACCCAGGTCCTTGGAGCTGTGAAGCAGCAGTGCTAACCACTGTGCTACCGTGCCGCCCATTGTTGGAGAACAGTAATAATTTCCTCTGTACCATGCGTGGCTCCTGAGCTGGTTGTGATGATTTAGACATGGGGACATATTTGTGAAATAGAACAAATGTGATAGATATTAAATGAATAGCATTAAATGCACAGTGTCCACCATTGGTAACATTTGTAGTTTCGACGAGTCTTAATCACATTATATATTTCTGCTTAGTGAAATATTCCAGAAATTTTATTCTTTATGTACTCTTTTTATTTTTGTCTTTCTGTCTATTCTTGTCTCTCTGGTTGGCTTTTCACTGCTCCCTCCAACCCCCGACCCGCGGCATGCTGTCTGGTAGCAGAGACAGCTCACCATTAGCCGCTGGCAGGATTTTCCAGTCCCGCAGACATCTACGGCACTTTGCACGGCCCGCCCGTCCCGCTCCCGGTGAACCCACCGTGGGAGGTCACCTCTGGTGGGACTGGAAGATCCCACTAGCGGGAAGGGCTGGAAAATCCCACCTTATATGTGGGACTCTGTACAATCTGACAAACACAATGGCCTGGAATGGAGCAGCTGAGGCATTGAGCTTGCCCCACTTTATCGTGATGCAACTGGACATCATGACCCCAACTCCCTACCCCCAGCCAGGAGTTGCCGTCCAGCAGAACCACATCAGCCCCAGTGAGGTGAATAAAAACAAACCTTAGAGCAGTGAATTCTGGGAAGTTTAACTCGGATACCAGAAAGTGAAGGAAGTTTCGAGAAACTATATTGGCTTTGAAACATATGTCAGAAAACTCTGGTATTGATGAGGGAAGAGCACAAGCGTTAATAGAATCATAGAATAGAAGCTCTACAGAGCAGAAGGAGGCCCATCGAGTCAGCACCAACAACAACCCCACCCAGACCCTATTCCCACAACCCCACATATTTACCTTGCTAGTCCCCCTGATACTAAGGTCAATTTACCATGGCCAATCAACCCAACCCACACATTTTTGGACTGTGGGAGGAAACCGGAGCACCCAGAGGAAACCCACGCAGACACGAGGAGAACGTGCAAACTCCACACAGACAGTGACCCAAGCCCAGGATTGAACCCGGGTCCCTGGCGCTGTGAGGCAGCAGTGCCAATCACTATGCCAACATGCTGCCATTATTCTGTCATAGTATAGATGACTAATATGGAACTCTAACTGACATTTATTTTCTGCCTTGGAAATAACAAAACGCTCCAGCATGCTTCACCTGGGCAGCATGGTGGCACAGTGGTTAGTACTGATGCCTCACAGCGCCAGAGACTCGGGTTTGATTCCCGGCTTGGGTCACTGTCTGTGCGGAGTCTGCACGTTTTCCCTGTGTCTGTGTGGGTTTCCTTCGGGTGCTCCAGTTTCTTCCCACAGTCCGAAAGACGTGCTGGTTAGATGCATTGGCCATGGTAAATTCTCCCTCAGAGCACCCGAACAGGCGCCGGAGTGTGGCGACTAGGGGATTTTTCTTGGGGCAGCACAATGGCCCACTGATTAGCACTGCTGCCTCACAGCGCCAGGGATCCGAATTCAATTCTGGCCTCAGGTTACTGTCTGTGTGGAGTTTTCACATTCTCCCTGTGTCTGCGTGGGTTTCCTCCGGGTGCTCTGGTTCCCTCCCACAGTCCAAAGATGTGCAGGTTAGATGGATTGGCCATGCTAAATTGCCTGTTAGTGTCCCAAAATGTGTAGGTTAGGGGAATTAATGGGGTGAATACATGGGGTTACAGGGATAGGGTGGTGGTGGGCCTGGTAAGATGCTCTGTGGGAGAGTCGGTGCAGACCCGATGGGCTGAATGGCCTCCTTTTACTGGAGGGAGTTTATGAATTTCTATGAATTTCACAGTAGCTTTATTGCAGTGTTAACGTAAGCCTACCTGTGACACCAATAACTAAACTTGAACTGGGAGCATAATCAGGCAAAACTTTGACACCAAACTGTATCAATAGATTTTAGTTCAACTGGCCAAAATGTTGGTCAAAGCGATCTATTTTAAGGATTGTTTAAAGGGGGAGGGACAGATAGCGAGAGGTATGGGGGGAGATCGGTTCAGAGAGAGGATTCAAGAGTGCGGAGGCCAGGCAGCTGGAGGCACAGCCGCCAATGGGGGGGGGGGGGGGGGGGGGTTGGAAATCGGGGATGTGCAAGAGGCCAGAAACGGAGAAGCGGTGAAACCTCAGAGAGTTGCAGAATGCCACACAGTCCAGGTGCACACCTTCATCGGGTCATTTTGTCCAGTGCCCCTGCACCGAGCCAGTTTACACTGCAAACTGGAAGCTGACTCCTTCACTGACCCTTAAAGGGAATTGGGTCGGTATCTGAACCTGAGGAATTTACTAGGTTACTGACCAAAAAATGAATGTGTGGGGTTGGGAAAGATTGCTCTTTCAAAACGCCAACACCACCATGAGGGGTCAAATGGTATCTCTGTCTGTGATTGTGTGCAAGGTGGGGCAGTACATTGATTTGTTCTCCTGGGGGACACACTGCAATATAAAAAACAATCTGAAAATAGCAGAGAGGATTTGGACATGGTTACATCGGGCAGTGGACAATAACGTCATCAACAGTAATTTTGACCTTCCAAGTTTTTCATTCTGTAGATGCCTTCCTGTCAAGCAGAATCCATAGCACATTCATTTCTGAATGGAAACTCCAGCACATTTGGGCGGCTTGATAAGATCGGTGTTATAAACCAGAAATTAATCTGCTCTCCACTGTAGCATCAACAGATATCTGACAGCAATGGTTGCTGAACTACACGGCATTATCATTCCATCCTGCCTTGGTCTTATCGTGGCAATGTTATCCATCTTTCATAAGTGGAGAAACACATATTCCATTTCTTCCCACCTCCAGGCTGTCTCATCTAAAGCTTTTCAATCTTCCCAGTCAATCTACCAATTACTTTTCATCTAAAACACTTTACAGATGAGTCTTCTGTTTATTATCACAATAGATCTCTGTTGGGCTGCAGAGTTTTATAAAGGTAGGCAGCCTACAATGCATAGTGCACAGTATTTAGTATTCTACAGATAACATTTTACCACTTGACTTTTTTTCTGATAAGTAGAAAGAAAAAGCTTGAGGAAAGGTACTGCTAATCTGGACTTGTGTACTGTGTACTTCTCCTTTAAGGCCACAAAGTCTAATCGCATTTTCTGGAGGCACTTTGGGGCTATTTGCTTCGACGGAGAGAAGTTTGTGTCAATATCAGCAGCTGCCTGCAAACGCGTGGATTCCCCTCTTTGCAGAGAGGCTGAGGCATCAAAGGGGGAGGAAGACAGCAGAAGTGATCAGAGATTTGATCTTGTCCATTATTACATTCCTAATCTGTTCAACTGGGGCTGTGCTGCCATTTCATGAGTACCGAACTTGAGTCAGTCAGGCAGGGAGGTAACACAAACTTGAGCTGTGTGAAGCTTGCAAGTGTGATGGACATGCAACAAGCAAGACCGGAGTTGGTATAAATCTCCCAGCAGCAGGTGTTAGATCGTGGCTGACCTCAGGATGATATATACGGATGGAGAAGTCATTTGGTGATCTATCTGATAAAGAATTTATGATCCCTTGCAGCTTTTCCGATTCCTGAGGCTTTTCCATCCAGGATACAGAAGAGTAATTCCTCGTACCATGCAGAAAGAAAATCATTTTTGCATCAAGTTCTGAATTGGGATCCATGAAAACATATTTTTTTCTCATAGAATCCCTACAGTGGAGAAGGAGGCCATTCAGCCCATCGAGCCTGCACCGACCACAATCCCACCCAGGCCCTATTCCCGTAACCCCACACATCCAGCCTGTTCATCCCGCTGACACTAAGGGGCAATTTAACATGGCCAATCCACCTAACCCGCACATCTTTGGACTGTAGGGGGAAACTGGAGCACCCGGAGGAAACCCACGCAGACACGGGGAGAACGTGCAGACTTCGCATAGACAGTGACCCTAGCCAGGAATCGAACCCGGGTCCCTGGCGCTGTGAGACAGCAGAGCTAACCACTGTGCCACCGTGCCGCCCCATATAAAGTTTATGGCCGGGGTTCCCCCAGCCCTCTAGGCTGCTGGAGCAGTGCCGCGGGCCAGGAGACACCATGGGGGGGTCTTTAGCGACTGATGTTACATCGTTCGTGAGTTTCCCAAGCCCTTTTTTTAGTGCAATCAGCTCCATGCCGGAAATTGGCACCGAGCTGATTATCACATGGAAATCTGAATTTCCATTTGATTAGCGGGCCCAGGACAGTCTTCTCCGGGCAACGCTAGCGTCACTCCTCCCCACTGGGAATGGTTCCCTCCAGTAGGGTTTACAACTGTTTCCACTGACAAGAGACAAGTGTCTGACTTGCTGATGAGAACGGACAGCCTGGCACCTGGGCATTTCCCAATGGGCAAACTGGCACTGCCCATCATCAACTGCATTGGGCAGTGTCAAGGAGGCAGGGCATACTGGGCGGGGGCAGTGGGGGCCTATTGGGGCTGATCGGTGGTGGGGGGGGGGCACTGCAAATGCGTTGATCTCTGCACTGACAGATGGGCACACGCACAGTGTCCCGCTCAGCACTGTGCTGTTGGCCTCTCGGGCAGGAATAGACCCTCTACTTACCAGAGGCAAACACGCTCAGGACTGTACATTGCTCAGAGTGTCACTGATTCGTTCTGGTAAGTACGGGCGGAAAATGTTCCCGTTTTCCCGCTGGGCACTTAGTTTTTTTTGGGAGCATCCCGGCCTATATTAATATAAGATGGTCACCAATGAATCCAATCCGGAATTCAGGAGAATCCTTTCTATTCTAATGATTTGGATGTGGAACTCGCTGGCAATAAGACTACATGAGGCAAATAGCTTGGATTTGTTTAAGGTGAGCTAATTAATAAACATGAGGGAGAAAGGGATGGGAGGGTATTCTAACAGGGTGATTGTGTAGAGAGGCTGAAGAATGCTCATGTGGAGCATAAACGTTAGCATGGATACCCAGTTTGGATGACTGGCCTGTTTCTGTACTGAAGGGCTAGAACTTCCTGTTTGGGTCACAATCCTAATATTGGTCTCAACCCCAGGTCAGAACCAAAAGTGGTTCTCTTGGGACACCTCTCACAATCTTTAAAAGGTAGCTAATTAAGAAAGCGCTTCCAGGAGCCCGTAATGTCCTAACTATGTTAGGGGTGTGGGTTTTAACAGAAAGAAAAGAAACATGGTTTGCATACGTGGATTCAGAGTAACAACAAAAGATTTAATGAAGAGCTGCTCTTTGCTCAGCACAGGATACAAAACTGAAAGTCAAAAGTTAGCAGCCTCTGCCAACATCCAAATGGCATCACCATCAAATCATATGATCAGCTCTTAAAGCAACCTGCAACCCTTTCAAATATATAACACATCCAATTAAGGACAGTGGGTGGACCAGGGAACTGGCAGGACCAATAGGAAGAGGTACAGTGATGCCAGCTGGCAACTTCACAGGGCGATGTGGGTGCTGCTGGAGTAGGTAGTGAGTGCGAGAATGCATCAACATACTCTTCATGCCTTGTGTAAATGTTAGAGATAGGGTCATCAGTGAGGAGGGTCTTCCCCTTCACAGGATTGCTATTGGCTGCAGTGGCGATGAGTCTTTCTTGAGCAGGGAGGCTCCGACATCCCTCCCCCCAGGAAACCATCTCTAGAGAGCTGGTGGGCTCCCCACACGATGGGGGGTGAGGGCACTTCTAAAGTATGAATATCTTGGCTGGAATTCTCGAGCCGTTCACACCGGTGGGATTCTCCAGTCCCGCTGGCAGCATACCCCCACTGTGGTTTTCCGACCAGCATGGGGTTATGTCAATGGGAATTCCCATTGACAGCGGCAGGACCAGAGACCCCCACCACTAGCAAACAACGCTCCACCTCCCACAGGCGGGAAACACGTGCCCTTGTTTTTGACAGAAAAGTTAGCGCCAGGGACCCAGGTTCGATTCCTGGCTTGGGTCACTGTCTGTGCGGAGACTGCATGATATCCCCATGTCTGCGTGAGTTTCCTCCGGCTGCTCCAGTTTCCTCCCACAGTCTGAATCATGTGGTGCATTGGCCATGCTAAATTCTCCCTCAGTGTCCCCGAACAGGCGCTGGAGTGTGGCGACTAGGGGATTTTCACAGTAACTTCATTGCAGTGTTAATGTAAGCCTACTTATGACAAATAAATAAACTTTTAACTTTAAATGGTTGCCCACCTAGATGCAGCAGGCTGGCAACTTCCTGACATGGCTCTCTCAAATTTCTACCTCCCACCCTTAATTCCCCTCACTACCTCCACCTGTGTCTCCATGGGTACAATGTAATTCAATATAAAAGGTATTCGTTTGACTCGTTCCAGCTTGCCAAGTTGTTTCAGTTCACTGAACATGGCTCACCTCACTCCGATGTATAAATGGGATGAATTTGGAATTAAATTAAACCTATTGGATACATATATGAGATTCCCCGTAAAGACCAAATAAACTTCTATCATTTCTCCAGTGCATATTATGCACTAAATTGGCTGGACAGTCAACTGATCTGCCATTGAAATCGATGATATTGCTTCTTGAGTAGATATTGAGTAGATGGGAGACCACGCTGGTGGGATTTTCCCATCCCGCTGCAGTGAACAGGGATTTGGCTGGGCACCAAATCCTCTGTCCTTGCTGTCAGCGACAGGGTGTCAACGGCTGGAAAATTCCGGCCCATTTGTTTATGATTTATGTTTATTTATTAACGTCACATGTAGGCTTACATTAATACTGCAATGAAGTTACTGAGAAAATCCCTGCGTCGCTACGCCCTGGGGACTGTTCGGGTACACCGAGGGAGAATTTAGCATGGCTGATGCACCCAACCAGCACGTCTTCCAGACTGTGGGAGGAAACCAGAACACCCGGAGGAAACCCATGCAGACACAGGGAGAACGTGCAGACTCCACACAGACAGTGACCCAAGCCAGGAATCGAACCCAGGCCCTTGGCGCCCCATTTGTTTCAGAACGCAAATAAACAAAGCATTACCACAAATAGCGCAGCATGGTGGCACAGTGGTTAGCACTGCTGTCTCACAGTGGCAGGGACCCGAGTTCGATTTCCAGTTTGGGTGACTGTCTGTATGGAGTTTGCACATTCTCCCCATGTCTGTGTGGGTTTCCTCCAGGTGCTCCGGTTTCCTCCCACAGTCCGAAAAATGTGCAGGCGAGGTGGAATGGACATGCTAAATTGCCCCTTCATGTCCAAAGGTGTGTAGGTTTTATATGTTCCTCAGATGTAGATCAATGGTGGTGGGTGTAGCTTCTTCAAGTGAGGCAGATGGCGGAAGTGACCTGACAGAAGTTTCAAGAGGTGGAGTTGAATATGGCTGACCAGGTCGACACTCTCATTATTTTCTTAGAAAAAGGGCCTGGCTAAATATTGTGGAGTTGGCCAATTGACCAGTCTTGAAGATGAAATGAGTCACTCATCAACTTTGTTAAGGAACGGCCTTCAGTTCACCAATGGGAAGGTTTCCTTCCCTCAGAGTAGCAGTGTATTGAGACAGTAGGATCAGTGACAGCAGATAAAGGAGTTAAATCAGCTGGAACAACTCACCTGTCTCAAACACTGCAACATGAAGAAAAAGGCAAAAGAAAAACGCACAGGAAAGTGTATCTCAAATATAAACTCAATATAGCGTGAAGGATAAGTTCAGCAATTAGAGTTTAAGCAGACGTAACACTTTGCTGATCTTTATACTCTCAAATTTAACATGATCCACTTTAAACCTGTCTTTGAGTCAGAAGGTGAAGTGTGATGTGACTGATGGAGCCAAAATTCTAAATATTAGCTTGACATCCAATGGGGTACTTGTGACTGGATTGAGTGGCCACTGGTTCAGGGGTAGCTTCCTCTGAGTTAGAATGGTTGCAATCAGGTTTCATTCCAGACAGGATTTCCATAGCCAAGAGGCTCACAATGCTGAATAGATATCCAGTGGAGATATTTGTGTCCAATGGGTTCGGGTACACTCCCACCACTCCCACCTTCCCCCCCGCCCAACCTCCCACCTGCCCTAAACCAACCTCCCACCTCCTCCACTGCCCATCCCCCATGCAAAAGATTCTTTAATCTTGGTTTTAGCTCATGCAGAAGATGTAAGCTATTCGGAAGGTAGCCGGAAACCACCTCATAGAAATCATAGAAACCCTACAGTGCAGAAGGAGGCCATTCGGCCCATCGAGTCTGCACCGACCACAATCCCACCCAGGCCCTACCCCCACATATTTACCCGCTAATCCCTCTAACCTACGCATTTTAGGATTCTAAGGGGCAATTTTTAACCTGGCCAATCAACCTAACCCGCACATCTTTGGACTGTGGGAGGAAACCGGAGCACCCAGAGGAAACCCACGCAGACACGAGGAGAACGTGCAAACTCCACACAGACAGTGACCCGAGCCGGGAATCGAACTCAGGACCCTGGAGCTGTGAAGCAGCAGTGCTAACCACTGCGCCACCGTGCCGCCCTCAGTCTTATTCTGACAGTGGAGTCACAGATCTACACTAAGAAGTTCCCTTGGAATTTTTTTTATGTTCATTCACAGGATGTGGGACATTGCTAGTTTTATTGCCCATCCCTAATTGCCCTTGGGAAGTTGGTGGTGAGCCACCTATTTGAACCTCTGCAGTCCTCGGTACACCCACAGTGCTGTTAGGGAGGGAATTCCAGGATTCCACATGATGGCACAGTGGTTAACACTGCTGTCTCGCAGCACCAGGGACCTGGGTTCGATTCCCAACTTGGGTCACTGTCTGTGTGGAGTCTACACGTTCTCCCTGTGTTTGGGTGAATTTCCTCCGGGTTGAAATTGGAAATTGCGACACAAGATATAGACCATTTAGCCCTTCGAGCCTGTTCCTCTGTTCAATATGATTATGGCTGATCATTTACCTCAATTCCACTTTAATTCCTTTCATATCCAAATATCTACCAAGCTCTGTCTTGAATATATTCAATGACTGAGCATTCACAATCCCATAGGATACAAAATTCAAGAGATCCACAACTTTTAGAATGAAGACATTTCTCCACATCTGAGTCCTAAATGGCCAACCCATTATTCTGAAACATTAAGGACAGGTGACTAAGATGGCGGCCAGAGGTCAGGTGACTTTTTCAATTTCTGTCATCATTCCTCCAATAAGTTCTTGATTGAACGACCTTGATTGGGGAGGCACCCCTTGAATGGATATACCGAGAGAGTGCCCCTCACACTTGCTATTGATGGTGGACTTACCCTAACATAGAATCTACAGATCCTGAGAATACAAGGCTCTGAGTTTGAGACTCAACAAAACAATGGTGATCGAACCAGTTATCCACAAGCAGGTGTGAATGGTCATCTTCTATCTCCCATGGTCTAGCAACGTCATCTGTTTAGCAGTTCATCATGTGACAAAAACTGGCTTTGTAAAACAAATCTATTATCCCAAGAACAGGAGTGAATCTGATTTGTTTTTATTCATCGTGAGACATGGGCGTCACTGGCTGGCCAGCATTTATTGCCCACCTCTAGTTGCCCCTGCAGGACAGTTGAGAGTCAACCACATTGTTGTGGCTCTGGAGTCACATGTCGGCCACGCCAGGTAAGGATGGCAGATTTCCTCCCCTAAAGGACATTAGTGAACCAGATGGGTTTTTCCAACAATTGACAGTGATTTCATGGTCATCAGTAGATTCTTAATTCCAGATATTTTTCATCGAATTTAAATTCCACCACCTGCCTTGGCAGGATTCGAACCCGGGTTCCCAGAACATTAGCTGAGTTTCTGGATTAATAGTCTGGTGATAATACCACAAGGTCATCGCCTCTTTTGATTGGTCTGCAAAAGTCTGCAAAGAACACCCACGACAGAGTATCAACTGCAGATCAAGGTGGTAACATTTAGGCTTATTTTGAAAACCTGTTATGACAGAGTTTTATTTCCAGTGAGAAACTAAAGAAAAGGTACTCTTACATAAACAAACTAATGGAATTGAGGTATGTCTGACAACACTTTTGCTGAGCAAAGCTCCTTAGGCAGCACCTTCCAAATACCTTCCAAACCCACAACCACTACCATCCAGAAGAACAAGAGCAACAGATGCCTGGGTTCCCCTCCAAGTCACTCACCATCCTGATTTGGAAATATGCCACCATTCTTTCACTATCAAAATACTGGAATTCCCTCCCTCATAGCACTGTGGGTGTACCTACACCTCAGGGACTCCAGCGGTTCAAGAAGACAGCTCACCACCACCTTCTCAAGGGCAACTAGGTTTGGGCATTAAATGCTGGCCTAGCCAGCGATGCCCAGATCCTGTAAATGAATTTTTAAAAAGGAAGGAAGTAGAAGGGAAGGACAGTTGGAACAAAAAACCAGAAAGACAGAGTAACAGTGAAGGAAAAGCAGTGAAGATCGGTGGAAGGGCAAGGTAGAGAGGGAGAAAGGAAAATACAAAGGAAAATGAGCTGGAGTAGGGAGATAAAGGATGCAGAGAGGCAAGTGAGAAATCACAGCAATCAAGACAATGGCCAGAAAGTAGGGGCGGCACAGTGGCACAGTGGTTAGCACTGCTGTCTGACAGTGCCAGGGACCCAGGTTCAATCCCGGCCTTGGGTGATTGTCTGTGTGGAGTCTGCACGTTCTCCCTGTGTCTCCGTGGGTTTCCACTGGGTGCTCCAGTTTCCTCCCACATTCCAAAGATGTGCAGGCTAGGTGGATTGGCCATGCCAAAAAAATCTGCCTCTTAGTATCAGGGGGATTAATAGGGTAAATGTGTGGGGCTCTGGGGATAGGGCCTGGGTGGGATTGTTGCCGGTGATGGGCCGAATGACATCCTTCTGCACTGTAGGGGGTCTATGAAAAGTGAGAGAGAGTCTGACAGAAAGAAAGAGATGAAGAAGCAGGGGAGAAAGATGCAAAGGGAAAGGAAGCTGACAGAGAGAAAAAGGAAGAGAGAGAGGAATGGAGCTCGATAAAGGCATGGTTTGGTGCCAGTTCAGGGGCTGGCTTGTTTATTTTTTTCCTCAATGAGCTTAGAGTAGTCAGTTCGAAGTTAAAGGATAGTTGTGTGAATTGACTCCATTTTGCTTTGTGAGTGCAGTGGATATTAATGCACATGAGAGACCAATATAAACCGGGTTAAATTGTGCAGAAACAGCTGACAGAAGCTATCTGGAATACTCTGATTTGTGTCACAATAAGCTTTTCGAGCTTTCGCGGTGATGGTAAAGTAATTGATGGATGCATATGAAACACAATCGCAGCGAGAACGCCTTGTGACGAACCGAGATTATACATTTAACGTATTGTTCTGTGAGATCGTGCCATTAATGTCGGGCCGTCGTAGACTACAATAATATCTGGGCTTCAATATACGTCAAAGCTCATTAGCTGGAAAGCTGTCACATGTCTGAACTCATTTCCTGTGCTTTCAATCAGTACATTCAGTGGACTTTTTTACTGAATTGGTCTCCAGTGGTACAAGCAATTCCTTTCAAATTAACACCTTGAAAACGGAAACCTTTTCCGAATAACTGAACAAAACGTTAACAAAAAATAAATTCCAATGCAACCTGATTTCAGAAGCTCATTCCATTTCTCAGCCCTGCGCCTTTTGTTGAGTCAGAATGTTTATTCCACTCACATTTTTCACTGTCCGCTGCTAAATGATGCTCTGTTATAGAAACATAGGAACATAGAAGATAGAAGCAGGAGGAGGCCATTCGGCCCTTCGAGCCTGCTGCACCATTTATTACGATCATGGCTGATCATCCAACTCAATAGCCTAATCCTGCTTTCTCCCCATAACCTTTGATCCCATTCTTCCCAAGTGCTATATCTAGCTACCTCTTGAATACATTCAATGTTTTGGCATCAACTACTTGCTGTGGCAATGAATTCCACAGGCTCACCACTCTTTGGGTGAAGAAATGTCTCCTCATCTCCGTCCTAAATGGTCTACCCCAAATTGCCAGACTACTCACAGAGGGCAGTTGAAAGTCAACCACATTGCTGTGGCTCCGGAGTCACATGTAGGCCAGACCAGGTAAGGACGGCAGATTTCCTCCCCTAAAGGACATTAGTGAACCAAATGGGTTTTTTGGGCAGTCGACAATGGTTTCATGGTCATCAGTACATTCTTAATCCCAGATATTTTTTATTAAATTCAAATTCCACCATCTGCCGTGGTGGGATTCGAACCGGGGTCCCCAGAACATTAGCTGAGTTTCTGGATTAATAGTCTACCACAAGGGCATCGCCTCCCTTTACATGACTGATCGAGTTTAGTATCTGATCAATGGTAAGCCCCAGGATGGTTACAGTGGGGGATTCTGAGCTCTGAAGTGCAGCCTGTACTCTCCAGTGTATGCCAGCATAGATTGTATCAGATCCCGGTGAGAATGAGACATTTGCTTCACATAACTACCTCAATTGGCCTTCCCCCAGCAATATTGCTCTGTTATGTACTAGTTACTACATTGTCACCTCTCCCTCAATTGTTCAACACTTTATTTAAACATACAGCAGCTACATCGCATCATGGATTACAAAGGGCAATTGCTCCAATGCACCATTCCCTCTGTAGTAAATTTGAAGGTGGCTCATTGTGGCTCCAACAAGCAATGATTTCATAACTAATATAATATACTATAATATAATATAATAAACTTATATACAAGGTAAAGGTCTGGCAGAACTAATACACAAGTCCACTCTCTCCTCTTCCTTGACTCCAACTGAGAAACCTCCCTCTCCTAGAATACCCACGCTTGCTCCCGATTGGTTCGGCTTCCTGCGCCTTCCTTCCATAGTGTCTGGTTCAATCACATGACCCTCAAGAGATTGCCCCCATAAAGGGGCCATGTTGCCACATTCCTTCCCCCCCAACTCTTGAGTCCACCTTTAAAGGAAAACAAAAAGAAACACCATTATACATAGGCTTACAAGCACTATAACATAGAATCATAGCATCCCTACAGTGCAGAAGGAGGTCATTCAGCCCATCAAGTCTGCACTGACTCTGTGACAGAGCATTCCACCCAGGCCCATCCCCATAACCCCACGTATTTATCCCTAATCCCCCGACCTATACATCTTGGGACACTAAGGGGCAATTTAGCGTGGCCAATCCTCCTAACCTGCACATCTTTGGAGTGCAGGAGGAAACTGGAGCATCCAGATGAAACACACAGACATGGGGAGAACGTGCAAACTCCACACAAGCAGTCGCCTGAGGCCAGAATTGAACCCGGGTCCCTGGCGCTGTGAGGCAGCAGTGCTAACCATTGTGCCACCGTGTCACTAATAACGCATTAGTGACACCCAAGAGAAAGTCCAATCACAAAGTCAATCGGCCTGACTCTGGTGGAACATCTCAGCTCGCACTGAATTCTTCAGCAAGCAACGAATCTGGGACGACAGATGCAAAAGGCCAAACTCACCAACCCAGGATTGAGATGCTCCCAGTAGCTTCTTCCTCTCAGCTTTAGAAACCGCGGGCTGTCTAGGTTCCACATAGGCCATAGGTATCCCTGGTTCTGTAGGTGGCATACACAAGTCACACATCTGCTGGTCTCCTGGATAAGGCCCAACCTCTTCCTCAAATGATCCATATGCTTTTTCTCACGGCAACCTTGTACTTCTATAACATAGGAGACTGATCCTGTTCTTTCTACAATTCTTCCTGATACCCAGGTTTGTCTACCCCAACCATTCTCCCCATAACTAAGTCTTCAAACTGGGAGGCTCAGTCCTCTTTTTTTTCGAGACATGATTTTCTTTCTGCCTAGCCTCCACCCTCCTCAACAAATCTGGAAATACCAAATCCAAACGACTTCTTAGGCAGTGCGCCATTAACAATTCAGCTGGTGTAATCCCTGTGGTAGCGGTCAGCGTAGTATTATACAGCAACAAGAAACATGCCAAACGTAAAGGCAGTGGTCTCTGAACTTGCTTTATCATAGAAGCTTCAAATGTTTGCACGGCTCATTCTGCTAACCCATTGGAAGCTGGGTGCTAAGGAGCTGACTGAACATGGGGAATACAATTTGACTTAACAAATTTACTAAACTTCTCAGCTGTAAATGCTGTGTCATTGTCTGCTACTGAGGCCTCTGGGATACCATGAATGGTAACTATCTGTCTCAGTGGTGGCTGTGGCTGTTGTATATTTTATCAATTAGATATCCAGCCATTTAGAATGAGCATCAACCAAGATGAGAAACATATGTTTGACAGCTGTGCTCAGGATGGAGTAATGGTGCAGTGGTAACGCCATAGAACTAATAATCTACAGCCCAGGCTAATGCTCGAAGGACATGAGTTCAAATCCCACTACAGAGGCTGGTGAATTGTAAGATCAATTCATAATTTCTGGAATTGAAAGATTGTTTTATGGATGGCTCAGTGGTTAGCACTGCTGCCTCGCTGCCCCAGGGATCTGGGTTTGATTCCTGGCTTGGGTCACTGGCTGTGTGGAGTCTGCACGTTCTCCCCGTGTCTGCGTGGGTTTCATCCAGGTGCTCCGGTTTCCTCCCACAATCCAAAGATGTGTGAGTTAGGTGCATTGACCATGCTAAATTGCCCCTTAGTGTCCCGGGATGTTTAGGTGAGAGAGATAAGCAGGGTAAATATGTGGGGGTGGGGCCTGGGTGGGGTTGATATTGGTGCAGACTCGATGGACTGAGTGGCCTCCTTCTGCACCGTGGGGATACTATGATGTCCCATGAACAGTACTGCAAAGTCCATATGCAGTCTTGACCATGGCTGACCTGGCCACTCTCCCATGGATGCATATTTGCTGGTGGCAGCAATGTCTGCTGCGCTTCACAACTCCAGCATTGGCTGACCATTCTTTTGATTTCTTTCTCAATGCCCGGCCACCAAATGTAACTTTGGGCGAGTGCTTTTATCCTGCTTTGCAACACTCTGACTAAATGCTAGGAGTGGCACCAACTGGGGTGAGACGACGCATTATCCCTGGGGCATGCATGCATGAAGAGGCGGTTCACCCTCCATAAGAGTTACTGTGGATGGAAGGGCGGCATGGAGGCATAACGGTTAGCATTGCTGCCTCACAGTGCCAGGGACCCGGGTTCGATTCCCGGCTTGGGTCACTGTCTGTGTGGAGTTTGCATGTTCTCCCCGCATCTGCATGGGGTTCCTCCGGGTGCTCCGGTTTCCTCCCACAGTCCAACGATGTGTGGGTTAGGTTGATTGGCAATGCTAAATTGACCGTAGTTTCGGGGGGATTAGCAGGGTAAATATGCGGGGTTACGGGGATAGGCTGGGATTGTTGTCGGTGCAGGCTCGATGGGCCGAAAGGCCCCATTCTGTACTGAAGGGATTTCATGATTCCATGAAGTCACACCAGGAGGGATAAATCTACATCAGAGGACCCGTGAACCGTTTTCCAAAAAAAAAGGGCTTTGAATAGTCGGGCATGGACAGAGTGCGCAGAATATGATCAATAAACGAACAAAGACACTCAAGGCACGAGAGGAAACATTACAGGTGGATTGTGTTGGCTGTGGTTCCGTGGGCAATGAACCAACTCACTTCTTCAGAGAAGAAACATAACAAAACTATTAAGGAAGCTTGTGCAGATAGACAAAAGCCTAATCAAAATCATTATCCCTAGGAACGAAGTAGATATGATGGGTGTCAAAACTAGATTTGCAAAGCCGAGTGGAAACTAATTAATTTCATTCTTCAAGACAGGCTCCTATATCAGATAGAACGGGAGAGGGAGGTGCAAGGAAAGTAAGGATTGATAAGAATTATTACATGTCAGAGGACATCCTTCAACTTTCAGCAAATTCCATTTGGCTAAGCCGTGATTTAAATGTTTTAGCAGTTCAGCTTGTCTTGTGGTAAATAGAAATTGGTGCGAGGGAATTAAAGGGGACATTCACAATCTATAATGACACAGGATTCACACTGATAAAAGACATCCTTACAATTTGTTACATGTGGAAATTGGAAAAAAATTGCCTCCCGTCCCCCGTCCCCCCCCTCCCTCCCCCATCCCCAGCACCAAAGGCAAATGAGCTGAAACACTTTCAGCTTCTGATTCTAATCAATACTGAAGTGTTCCTCGGCTAACGTTTCTATCCCAGATGAATTCTCGGTGACCTTGGAGTACTCCATGCTGGCATTAGATACAAAAAGTGGAAAATTACCCCGATTTGGAGCAATGATGCTTTCTTTGCGCTGACCACAAATTAAGTCGTTAACAACAACATAGAAATAGCTGACAAACAGTAAAAACCACATTCCATAGTGTCCATTTATATATGACATTGCTGACTCCCGTCAGCAATGTACTGAACAGTGTGGCAACTGGGGAATTTTCACAGTAACTTCATTGCAGTGTGGATGTAAGCCAACTTGTGGCCTGAATAAATAAACTTTAAACTTTAACGTCATATCCATAAGTTTCTGCCCAGCACTTCTGACAGAGTCGCACTTCCTGTCCTGGTCCCTTCATGCCGATGCAATAGTTCAGAAAGCCCACCAATGCCTCTAATTTCTCACTTAAAACAATCACAATCACCAGAGAAAAGATACCCAGAAGACCATTGAACCTGAAGGCAGGCAGGTCCCCAGGTGCAGAATACCTGCATCCTAGGAACTTAAAAGAATTGGCTGCAAAGATAGTAGATGCATTAGCTATCTTCCAAAATTCCTGAGATCCTGAAAGAATCCCATTGGATTGGGAGATAACTTGCATCTTTGTCCAAGAAAAAGAGAGAGCCAGAAAACAGGCAACTATCGAACATGAGGACACACGGAATGGAAACAGGAGTAGACCATATTGTCCATCAGGCCTGCCCCGCCATTCAATACGATGATGGCTGATCCTGGGCTTCAACTCTATTTTCCCGCCTGCTCCCTATATCCCACAATTCCCTGAGAGACCAAAAATCTGTCTAATTCAGCCTTTGATGTATTTATTCAACAAGCTGAAAGGGAGTGGAGAGGAAGGATACATAATTAAAAAAAATTTTTTTTTAGTGTCACAAGTAGGCTTACATTAACACTGCAATGAAGCGACGGTGAACATCCCCTAGTCGCCACACTCTGGCACCTGTTCGGGTACACTGAGGGAGAATTTAGAATGGCCAACTGCCCATTAGTGGGGAGCTGTTGTAAACTCCATGCCATGCCATGCCCGCTAAATGGCCTCCACTGATGTCTCTCGGCCATTGCATTTCTAGAACAATGCAATGGGCTGGGAGATTCGCGCCACCCCTCCCCCCCCTCCTGCCAGCCCCCCCCCCCCCCCCCCCCCCCGCCCCCTGACCCCCCGACCCCATAAGATCTTGGGGGAACTTACAGGTGGATGCCTCTACTGTGGGGGAGTCTGGAACTAGGGGACACTGTTTAAGAACCAGAGACCTCCCTTTTAAGATCGGGATGAGGAGAATTTGCTTTCTCTTTCCAAGGATCATTAGTCTGTGGAGTTCTCTTCCCCGGAAAGCAGTGGCATCTGGGTCATTGAATTTATTCAAGGCTGAGTTAGATTTTAAATTGACATGGGAGTCAAATGTTATGGGGGCAGACAGGTAGGTGGTGTGGAGACCGCAACCAATTAGCCATGAAGAGGCCTAAAGAGCCACCATATCTTCTATTAACCAGGCACTTGACAGGCAAGTGGCAGACCTTCCCCCAGGATCAAGGACCCCAGGGGTGAAGACATCCCATTCGCTGAGAGTTACTGATCAATCATAGGCATCAGCTCTTCTGTATTCAGCAGCACCACTATGGAAGTGATGGCTGCTGCCAGTACTACACCCACCCGAGGCCTGGGATTGAGGAGGGGTCCGGGTATAGGTAGGTGATGGTGGGAAAGTGGTTCATAGGTTGGGGTTTGTCGGGGAGGGAAGTTAGCAAGGTCGGCAGCAACAGCAGTGGCTGGTGAGTGCCTCGCTCCTTCCTGAAACTGGCTCCCTTGATCAGGCAGCGAGTCCCTTTCAATGAATGACCTACCCAAAGAGCTCACAAATGTTAATTACCCACTTTAGGCCCTCAATTGATGGACAGCGTAGTGAGTGGGTCATCCATCCCACTTATTAGATTGGGATGGAAGCGGGAAAGTGACAGGGTCCCTATCTGGCAGCCCCCAGTGATAGGCCCGGCAATGGCAAATTCACCACAGGGTGGGCTCGAGCCTCTGCCTGATGTCCTTAAGGTGATGTGTCAATCTTGAGGTCTTGTTTGCCCTCCTGAGACACAATTGTAAAGAAGAGCAGGGGTTTTGTCCCTGGCCTCTCGGCCAATATTTACTCTGCCATCAACAGGTCACTATTCACATTGTTTACCTTGTGGGAGCTTGCTCGGCACTGTTTGGCCGCATTAAAGTCGGGACTGTATGTCATTGGCTGCAAGGCCTTTCTGGATATCCCAAAGGTTTGAAAGTTGCGATATGAAATGCAAGTCTTTCTTATTTTTGAGAGTACATATCTGACATACTTCAGATGCCACAACACTCACTATTGGACAATCAGCAATAACCTGTTCAGTTTGAGTTTCGCCAGGGTCACTCAGCTCCTGACCTCATTAGAGCCTTGGTTCAAACATGGACGAAAAAGCTGAATACCAGGGGTGAGGTGAAAATGATAGCCCTTGACATTAAGGCCACAGTCAACCAAGTTTGGCATCAAGAAGCCCGAGCAAAACTGGAATCAATGCGTATCGGGGGGCAATCTCTCCATTGATTGGAGTCAAACCAGGCACATAGGAAGATGGTTGTGGTTGTGGAGAGTCAGTCATCTCAGCTCCAGGACATTTGCAAAGTTGGGCCGAGAGGTGGCGGATGGAGTTTAATGCGGAGAAGTGTGAGGTAATTCACTTTGGTAGGAATAACAGATGTGTTGAGTATAGGGCTAACGGGAGGACTTTGAATAGTGTGGAGGAGCAGAGGGATCTAGGTATATGTGTGCATAGATCCCTGAAAGTTGGGAATCAAGTAGATAAGGTTGTTAAGAAGGCATATGGTGTCTTGGCGTTTATTGGTAGGGGGATTGAATTTAGGAGTCGTAGCGTTATGTTGCAACTGTACACAACTCTGGTGCGGCCGCACTTGGAGTACTGTGTGCAGTTCTGGTCCCCACATTACAGGAAGGATGTGGAGGCTTTGGAGAGGGTGCAGAGGAGGTTTACCAGGATGTTGCCTGGTATGGAGGGGAGATCCTATGAGGAGAGGCTGAGGGATTTGGGATTGTTTTCGCTGGAAAGGCGGCGGCTAAGAGGGGATCTTATTGAAACATATAAGATGATTAGAGGTTTAGATAGGGTGGATAGTGATAGCCTTTTTCCTCTGATGGAGAAATCCAGCACGAGGGGGCATGGCTTTAAATTGAGGGGGGGTAGTTATAGAACCGATGTCAGGGGTAGGTTCTTTACCCAGAGGGTGGTGAGGGATTGGAATGCCCTGCCAGCATCAGTAGTAAATGCGCCTAGTTTGGGGGCGTTTAAGAGATCCGTAGATAGGTTCATGGACGAAAAGAAATTGGTTTAGGTTGGAGGGTCACAGTTTTTTTTTAACTGGTCGGTGCAACATCGTGGGCCGAAGGGCCTGTTCTGCGCTGTAATGTTCTATGTTCTATGTTCTATGTTCTATCCCTGCAGGAGTCCCTCAGGGTAGTGTCCTTGGCCCAACCATCTTCAGCTCTTCATCGATGACCTCCTCTCTGTCAAAAAGTCAGAAGTGGGGATATTCGCCGATGATTGCACAATATTCAGCACCATTCACAACTCCTCAGATACTGAAGCAGTCCATGTTCAAATGCAACAAGATCTGGACAATATCTCGTCTTGGGCTGACAAGTGGCAAGTAACATTCACGCCACACAAGTGCCAGGCAATCACCATCACCAATAAGAGACACTCCAACCACTGCCCGTTGACATTCAGTGGTGTAACCATCACTGAATCCCTCACTGTCAACATTCTTGGGGTTACCATTGACCAGAAACTCAACTGGACTCACCACATAAACACAGTGGCTACAAGAGCAGGTCAGAGGCTTGGAACACTGCAGCGAGTAACTCACCTGCTGGCTCACCAAAGCCAATCCACCATCTACAAGGCACAAGTCATGAGTGTGATGGAATACTCCCCACTTGCCTGGGTGGGTGCAGCTCCAACAACACTCAAGTAACTTGACACCATCCAAGAGAAAGCAGCCCACTTGATTGGCACCACATCTACAAACATCCACTCCCTCCACCACCGACGCTCAGTAGCAGCAGTGCGTACTATCTACAAGATGCACTGCAGTAATTCACCAAAGATCCTTAGCAGCTTCCAAACCCATGACCACTTCCATCGAGAAGGACAAGGGCAGCAGATACATGGGAACACCATCAGCTGCAAGCTTCGCACCAAGCCACTCACCATCCTGATTTGGAAATACATCGCTGTTCCTTTGTAGTCACTGGGTCAAAATCCTGGAATTCCCTCCCTAACGGCATTGTGGGTCAACCCACAGAACATGGACAGCAGCGATTCAAGAAGGCAGCTCACCACCACCTTCTCAAGGGCAACAAGGGATGGGGAATAGATGCTGGCCATGTCCCACGAATGAATAAAACAAAATCTATGAAGAGAAAGGAGGCCCAGCGCTATCTGAGCTTTCTGCTGATCTGAAGCCCTGAATTTATAAAAAGCTCCTGCCATTCTGCAATCTTTCCAAAATGACAACCATCCAACTATAATTGTTATCAGTGTGTGCTTCCTATATGCCTTAAGAAACCAGCCTCCCCGTGGGTCCATTTTTTCAGCAGTTTGTAACTAAACAACAAGTCCAGAACTTCCTCAAAATAAATTACACTGTTGTTGCACCGTGAAAACAAACTCTGGTGCCTGCTTGGGAAGCATTTTCCGATCGGGGCCATTGTGATCTCCTGGACTCGTTTCGATCGCCTCAGGGGGTCGGAGAGGAATTTCCCAGATTTTTTTTTCCCCATATTGGCCCTGGGGTTTTTCACTCTGGGTTTTCGCCTCTCCCTGGAGATCACATGGTCTGGAATGGGGGGGTGGGGGTAAGTTAATAGGTTGTAATGAACAAAGCATCGTAGCTGTGAGGGACAGCTCGGTGGATAGGATATTGGTATGTAGATAGGCTGGAAAATTGGGTGGGGATCCTGGATTCAGGATTCAATCCTGGACCGGGGAGCGGCGCGGGCTTGGAGGGCCGAAGGGCCTGTTCCTGTGCTGTATTGTTCTTTGTTCTTTGTTCTTTGCTGATAGCCTGAGATAGAATTACATGTGGTTATCAGGATTGTATTCTCATTTATGCAGCCATTGGTATATAACACATGTAAAAAGAGGACAAAGCAACTTCATTATATCCAAATTCATAAGCAAACTGTAAAAGCCAGACTTAAACAAGAATTCAATCATGTCGCGCTATTACTGGCTCCACCACCCGGGTATACTCTCATATTAGTGCAGTGGGAGGGACCACTTCCCACACAGGCGGGTACATGGCATCAGCTGACTACAGTGCCTGGCGCAGTTGTATCTCTTGGTATGGGGGGGAGGCGGGGGGGTGGGGGGGGGGCAGTTTTCCTGCCTCACCATCTTGCCCTTTAAACCTCCTCGTGTGCGCACAATGGGCGGGATTTTCCAGCCACATTCACCCCAAAACCTGAAAATCCCACCTGAGGTCAACGGACCTTTGCATGGTACGCCCCTTGTTCCTCAGCCAAGACAATGAGTAATCTTTCCTGAATGGGACAATGTGAAGGGTGCAGGAATCTCTCACTATTCTGGAGATTCATTCTGGAACAAACTGCCTCGCAAACCATCCAGAAGGAAAAGTGTTTTCACACCTTGATCTTGACCACTGCTCTGGATGGTTCATTGTGAGACTTTCTAGCTGGTATTTGGAGCACTCTGATTGGGCTTACCTTTACCACTCAGAAACCAATTACATATCAGATTCACTTTCCAGACAAGGTCACTGAAGGTCAGGTGACAACAGATTACGTACATTATAGTGTTTCCTCTATACTATGCATTGACATGCGAATCTCTCTGAGTCATAGAATCATAGAATCCCTACAGCGCAGAAGGAGGCCATTTGGCCCATTGAGCCTGCATGGACAACAATTCCACCCAGGCCCTATCCCCATAACCCCACGTATTTACCCTGCTAATCCCCTAACACTAAGGGAGACTTCAGCATGGGCAATCCAGCTAACCTGCACATCTTTGGAGTGTGGGAGAAAACCAGAGCGCCCGGAGGAAACACATGCAGACACGGGGAGAATGTGCAAACTCCACACAGACAGTGACCCAAGGCTGGAATTGAACCCGGGTCCCTGGCGCCGCGAGGCATCAGTGCTAACCACTGTGCCACCATGCTGGCCCAAAGCATGACATGCTGCCACACACTATCTCCAAATTGCTGAAGTGGCGAGGAGTTTGAGTGGGTTTTTCTGTGGACTCCCTCAGTTGATACCAGTGATTATATTACAGCACTTGGAGAAACCAGAAACCCTGTGAAACTGAGTGGCTACTGCTTTGCTGTGATGTCGAGGCTTATGATAGATCTGCTCCGGTGTAAAGAGCTTCAGTGGCCTGACAAGACGCGTCCATGCGTTCCCGAGCTATTGTTGCAGAGATCTCCTGTGTGTGCCTAAAGTGATCCTGTATGCCAAGCATGAGGCCACTGCTATGTTGGGGCATAGCCCCTTTAAGGAAATGGGTCAGCTGGTCCTGGGTGTGGGATAATTTGCCTGGGAACTGCCCTGAGAGGGCAGTTGTTGTTTGGAGCATGGAGCGAAGGCCTGCAAAAAGTACCTATGTTCCCTGACACCTATCTGTGGAGTGGGTTTTTGAAGATACTCCTCTGTAGTAAAGAATCTAACACTGGTGATGAATTTCATCCCGAAAGAACTCTTCCAGTGTAGACAATAAAAACATAACAACATTTACTCCAACTTATAAACCAAAGAAAAGGTTTAATGAAGAAACTTCATTACTCCAACACTTGAGGCCTCACCCTGGGCCATTCCAAGCTCCCCACAATTCCCAACGTTTTAATTTATACTGAGTCAGCTGATCAGCACATCACTCTGTCATTGGTTACATCGTTTACTGGGTCAGCTCACCCTTAACAGCTTGTTACCGTTAGTCACGTCACAACAGGGCCAATTTTATCACCGGTTAAATTCTAATAATGAAGGTTGGAGTCTTTGACGACTCATAAGGTGAAGGAGCGAGATCTTCATCATGGGTCGTCTGCCGAGATCCTCAGTGCAGAGTGTAAAGAAAACCCTCGGAGGACGGGTAGGACCATGGTGGGTGTTGTGGGAAACAGTGTGGGCTCGGGCGCCATCAATGGTTGCACGTCTGTCTCCATGGCCATCGCTAGCATCGGGTTGCAGTCGATCAGAGGAAGACTTGAAATAGAAATAGAAATAGAAACCCTACAGTGCAGAAGGAGGCCATTCGGCCCATCGAGTCTGCACCGACCACAATCCCACCCAGGCCCTACCCCCACATATTTACCCGCTAATCCCACTAACCTACGCACCTCAGGACTCTAAGGGGCAATTTTTAACATGGCCAATCAACCTAACCCGCACATCTTTGGACTGTGGGAGGAAACCGGAGCACCCGGAGGAAACCCACGCAGACACAAGGAGAAAGTGCAAACTCCACACAGACAGTGACCCGAGCCGGGAATCGAACCCAGGACCCTGGAGCTGTGAAGCAGCAGTGCTAACCACTGTGCTACCGTGCCGCCCCACTTGGTCATTAGGTGACTGGGAATATCGAGCACTCAAGGAGAAGCAAGTGCAGGAGCCAGCGCGGTAAAAAGTATGAGTAAAGAATTTAACAGCCACCTTCTCCATGACTGAGAGAGCAGTGTTGATGAACGAGCATGACTTCAGGCCTTCATGCAGAGCAGTCACTGAGGTGTCTTGTTGTTTCTTCAATAAAATTGTCCTTCTTGCACTTTAGACACACTCAAGAGATCTCTGCAATGGGACCACATGGACATGCCTTGTCAGGCCACTGAAGCCCTTTGCACCGGAGCAGATCTATCATAAGCCTCAGCATCACAGCAAAGCAGTAGCGAGACAGAGACACTCAGTCTCACAGGGTTTCTGGTTTCTCCAAGTGCTGTAATATAATCAAGGGTACAACTGAGGGAGTCCACAGAAAAACCCACTCAAACCCCTCGCCACTTCAGCAACTTGGAGGTAGTGTGTGGCAGCATTTCATGCTTAGGGCTGGCATGGCGGCACAGCAGCTAGCACTGCTGCCTCATGGCGCCAGGGACCCGGGTTCAATTCCCTGCTTGGGTCACTTTTCGGAGAGATCCCAATATGATCTGTGCTGTCATTCTGTTCCTGAGCAGGGGGCAGCCTCCTTTGAATAGCTCCTGACTCTTCTGACCTCCATCCTGTGTGTCTCTCTTTCCCTGTCCATTATAAGGGCAAGGAGCAGTGTGTCTATAGGAAAGAACGCCCCCCCCTCCCCAAACTTTGGGGGATGTGATGACTTCAGCCAGGCTAATGAGGTTGGCTTGCTCGAGTATGAACTACCTGATGAGTCCTAATTGATGGTTAATTCAGGGAGCCTCATGCTCCCTATTTAAAGCAGGTCTGTCAGACTCCCAGCCTGCATTCATCAGGGAGCAACTGGAGAGCTGGCTGTGTACAGATGTATGGTGTAAATAAAGTAACTTGGTGACGGGACTTTTCGCCTCCGTGGAGTTATTACAGGGGGACAGCGGATCCACTGGTCTGATTCTGCGAGAGGCAGTCAGAAAACAGGGTCTCTGTCGAGAAAAGCACAAAATATATAAGGTTCACAGTGACACAGTGGTTAGCACAGCTGTCCAACAGCACCCAGGGACCTGGGTTCAATTCCGGCCTCGGGTCACTGTCTGTGTGGAATTTGTACATTCTCCCCGTGTCTGCGTGGGTTTCCTCCGGGTGCTCCGGTTTCCTCCCACAATCCAAAGATTTGAGTGTTAAGTTGATTGGCCATGCTAAATTGACCCTAGTGTCAGGGGGTTAGCAGGGTGGTTATGGGAATAAGGCCTGGATGAGATTGTGGTCGGTGCAGACTCGATGGGCCAAATGGTCTCCTTCTGCACTGTCGGGAATCTATAATTCCATGAAATTCAAACGTTCCCGCTGGCGGTCGGCCCTGGCACACCACCCGATCGACCATGTGGTGGACAAATGGATGGTTTGGTGAAAATGTACTTGACTGAATCCTCCTGTAAGTAAATTCAATTATAATGTCCCTGTTATAAAATATGCATCAAAATGAACTAGCAGGTGAAAGATTTAATTCCCAGCAGTGGCTGCTGAGCTTTTGTGAGATTAAGATCAATCATATTCAGTGGGCTGAAAATACAGATTGGGGAGAGTGTTATGCTTGGATCAAGGCCGGTGACTGGAGTGTTATGACTGGAGTAGGAATACTGTGTAATGAGAGTTAATGTGCATTGATTGGGTCCATTAGAATTTTACGCTTGAGCAGGAATGATGCCCACATCAGTAGTGATGTATTTATTTAGATTACACGCGAGGTCTGAAGAGTGTGGGGGTGGGGAGAGCAGTGCGGGGTAAACCAAAATCAAAATGGACGTGACTCAGCTGAAAGGACTCTGTCAGAAACAGCTGTGGGGGTGGGGGGTGATAGGGGCTCAGTGGCCTCGATGGACTAAATCACCTTCCCACAAGAATTGTTTCGTAGTCTCATTGATGTGTCTAAGGAAGATCTGTATTTATAAAGCACCTCTGCCAACCTTAGGACATTCCAAGATGTCTTACAGCTGACAAAGTACTTTTGAAATGTGGACAATGTTCTAAATGCAACACTGCAGCCCAGTTCTGTGCTAACGCAAGTACTTTGATCATGAGCAATGTGCGAAGAGTCAGAACTGTTTTAGTGATGTAGGTTGAGGGATAAGTACTACAGAATTCCTACAGTGCAGAAGGAGGCCACTTGGCCCATCGAGTCTGTTCCCCCACTTTGGCAGAGCATCTTACCCAGGCCTGTTCCCCCACCCTATACCTGCAACCCCACACTTTTACCATGGATAATGCATCTAATTTACAGACACTAAGGGGCAATCTACCATGGCCAATCCACCTCACCTGGACATCTTTGGACTTTGAGAGAAAACCGGAGCATCTGGAAGAAACCAACGCAGACACAGGGAGAATGTGCAAACTCCACACAGACAGTCATGGAAACCCTACAGTGCCGAAGGAGGCCATTCGGCCCATTGAGTCAGCATCGACAACAATCCCAACCCAAACCCTACCCCCACAACCCCACACATTTACTCCGCTAATCCCTCTAACCTAAACATCCCGGGACACTAAGGAGCAATTTAGTATGGCCAATTCACCTAACTTGCACCAGTTTACTCTCATTCTATGCTTCTAAAACTTCACTCTAACTCTTTTAAACTCCAACAATGCTTTAATTCAATCTCTTACAACCCCGCTGCCATCAGACTTTTGAATGGACCTACCTTGCATTAAGTTGATCTTTCTCTGTACCCTAGCTATGACTGTAACACTACATTCTGCACTTTCTCTTTTCCTTCTCTATTAACGGTATGCTTTGTCTGTATAGCGCGCAAGAAATAATACTTTTCACTGTATACTAATATATATGACAATAATAAATCAAATCAAATCTTTGGAATGTGGGAGGAAACCGGAGCACTCAGTGGAAACCCATGCAGACACAGGGAGAACGTGCAAACTCCACACAGACAATCACCCAAGACCAGAATTGAACCCGGGTGCCAGGTACTGTGACGCAGCAGTGCTAACCAGTGCCACCATACCGCCCTGGCCAGGACATCAGGAAAAAAAAATCCCTGCTCTTTTGTGAAACAGTACAATGGAGTCTTTTGCATCAATCTGAGGGAGATGAGTCCTTGGTTTAACAACTTATCTAATAGATGCTGTCTCCGGTGGTCTCATTTAGTATTACACAGAAGTGTTATCCTAGATTTTGTCCTCCAATCTTTGGACTGGGACTTAAACCATTAACTTTATAAATTAGACATGAGAGTATTACCACTAGGACACAGCCAACAGCTTAAATGACTTAGGTAAACACTGGAAAACACCAAATATCTCAAAGGGAGAATAGCTTTGTACATTGAATCAGCACATGCACTATGTGGGAGTTATATGGTGCTAATGTGACGGTTGTAGATTGAAGTCCCTCTTTGGGAAGAACTGTGGAAAACATGGAACATGTGGGTGTATTTTCTCACCAGTGCTGTCCCTGCATAAGCACTTAACATGCTCATAGTAAATTCCTGTGAGCAAAGATGATAAGAAAAATCCTGGTTGCCTAATAACTGAACATATTCCTCCAAGGTATTGCTGTCAGTAGCGCTGTATTATTTTCAGACAATGGCACTTTGTTGACATGGTGCTTTTGAAGTTCTCCACATCTGTGAAGACAATGCCTGAGTAATTGGCCTACTCTTCAAACGTGTTGAACTTGATGAAGAACAAAGTATTGTAGACAAGAGATGAATAACGTCTGTGGGACACGGTAATAATATTTGTGGCCCCAGGTGTTGATTACACTGGATTCTTGGTTTCTCTCTTATATTAGACGTTGTGCTACCTTTGAGTGTGCTTAACAATGTGGCTATTACTGGTACCAAACAGGGAGACAGACATACTTCAGCATAGCTACTGAGGGGATTGTTTTCAAAGTGGATACGAAGGGTGCCCCATCTGTCTGGATGATGTGGGGAACTTCTGATAAAGCTATAATCAAATGATTCTTTTATTAATGATGGGTCTGCATCAATCTGAACGTGAATGTTGCCTCCAGTGACAAAGCTGTGCACCGCACTCTTCGATGATTTAATAACAAATTAGTCATAACTCAGTGAGGACATGCTCTGCATAGTAAACTGCTGAGGCACCCTGGCCAATGACCATTACAAAGCGGGTTGTTGAGTTTGGAATCTCCCCGCCCTCCCCACTCCAAAAACAGGTGCAAGAGATGATAAAGTTTATTTATTATTGTCACAAGTAGCCTTACAGTAACACTGCAATGAAGTTACTTTTTCTTCGTAAATACATTTGCAGTCACCTTTTCCCAATCAATGTAACATTGCAGCCCTCATGAAAGTAGCAATAGATACCTCAGTCTTACATCAACAAACATGAAGGAAGACGGATAAGTTTTAAGTTTATTTATTAGTGTCACAGGTAGGCTTACATTAACACTGAAAATCACCTAGTCGCTACACTCTACCGCCTGTCTGGATACACTGAGGGAGAATTTAGCGTGGCCAATGCACCTAACCAGCACATTTTTTGGACTGTGGGATGAAAACGGAGCACCCGGAGGAAACCCACGCAGACAGGTGGAGAACATGCAGACTCCGCACAGATAGTGATCCAAGCTGGTAATCGAACCCGAGTCCCTGACGCTGTGAGGCAGCGGTGCTAATCACTGTGCCACCGAGCCGCCCCAATGGACAGCGTTCCTGCTGCTAAAAAATGTGACGCATTCAGAGAATCTGGCTGCAATATCTGGCTGCACACTCGACAACACTTACTGCTCTGAACTGAGGGAAACACCAGCTACATAGGTGAGACTCCACAGGGCTGTGACTGTTAAATTTGTCACAGCCATGCGGCAAAGCAGGACACACTGTATTCTACAAAGGTTAATAGCTTGAATGTTTTTACACAATGGTAAATTATTAAAACAGGAACTGATATAATCACAATGTCAACCGCAAATATACCTCATACAATGAAAACAGCTCATATTCCTGTATGTTAATTATATGAACTGGTTAACTGAAATATTGTGTGGGTTTAATGGCAAGCTAAACCATTTACTATTATGCTTTACTCCTTCTATTCCTTGACACAGCAGCAAACATTGAAAATGGAGTCCATTGGCAGGTAAGTTATCTGTCGCCTTCCAGGGTTATTCCTTCCAGGATGTCATCTTCAAGGATTTCGCTTTCCGAGGTTTCACTTCCTGGGGTTTCACCTTCCGGCGTGTCACCCTCTTTGCCGCAGAAGGCTGTGGAGGCCAGGTCATTGAGTGTCTTTAAGACAGAGATAGATAGGTTTTTGATTAATAAGGTGATCAGGGGTTATGGGGAAAAGGCAGGAGAATGGGGATGAGAAAAGTATCAGCGATGATTGAATGGCAGAGCAGACTCGATGGGCCGAGTCGCCTAATTCTGCTCCTACGTCTTATGGTCTTATGGTCTTACCTTCCAGGTTTTTGCCTTCGAGGGTTTTGCCATCTTAGACGCACAAGTCCCAACCGGGGCAATAGTTCTCACACAAGTCCCAACCCGGGATAATAGTGTTACAATGTTATCACTGGTTACATTCTATCTGTAATGTGACCAACGGTAACAAGTTGTAAGGGTCAGCTGACCCAGTAAACCATGTAACCAATGACAGAATGATGTGATAATCAGCTAACCAGTTGAGTCAGCATAAATTAAAACATGTTGAGAATTGTGGGGAACTTGGAATGGCCCAGGGTGAGGCCTCAAGTGTTGGAGTAATGAAGTTTCTTTATTAAACCTTTTTCTTTGATTTATAAGTTGGAGTAAGTTTTGTTATATTTTTACTGTTTACACTGGAAGAGTTCCTTCTGGATCAACAAATAGTTCTGCCCTCTATCTGTTCATCCTTACCCTCAATTAATTATAATTTACAATTTCCTCCCATTGGAACTGTATCTTAAAATTGAGAGTCAGTGCTTTGAAGAAAGGTAGGGGAGAGTCAACGATCAGGCAGACTGATTTCCCAGGCTAGGGGAGAGTCAACGATCAGCAAGGTTGATGTCCCAGGCTAGGGGAGAGTCAACGATCAGGCAGGTTGATCTCCCAGGCTAGGGGAGAGTCAAGGATCAGGCAGGTTGATCTCTCAGGCTAGGGGAGAGTCAACGATCAGGCAGGTTGATCTCCCAGGCTAGGGGAGAGTCAACGATCAGGCAGGTTGATCTCCCAGGCTAGGGGAGAGTCAACGATCAGGCAGGTTGATCTCCCAGGCTCGGGGAGAGTCAACAATCAGGGTAGCTGATGAGGTTTAACCGAGATGTTGCTTGATGCAATTTTTCAAAGCCATCTTGGCCTTTTGGCGAAGATGAAGCATTGGATCAATGCCCCATCCTGTCAGTGTGGATCTGGTTTGTCTCTCTTCCGGGGACCCTGAATTGGATTCAATTTGAATTTGTTTTTTTTTGGATGGAATAAAAAATTTTTTTAAAGTGCGTTACAGTAAAACAAATGAAATGGATTGTTGGAACTGGACTAAAACATAATTAAATCAATTCTTGGAAGTGGGCAATGGTTTTCATTCGTATTAATCGGTCTGCCATTTTCCAGCTCTTGTAATCACACGCTTCATAATTCTGATTCCAACAAGTTCATTTCTGCTCACCAAGGGATCAATGCAGCCTTACTTGCCATTTCCTCACTACCATTGCCGTAGCAACAGCCTTCACACTGTCAGAGGATGAGCTGCACTTTCTCCTTCTCACCCTTCTGTCCTCCTGAATCACGTGCATTAAGACAAACATGCAGAACCAATAAATTCTTAATGAAATGGCCAGTGCTGTAACTGCAAGCTGCAAGAAAGGGGGAGGAAGGTTCACATGTGGAAAATTTCATTTAGAGCAAAGATGGTAAAAGGCAAATAACAAAGCAGTGATGTATTATAGTTCATTCGGGAAGTCTGAGTTCCTTGGCAACATACATTTTACATGCTGGCTTCAGTCTGAAGTTTTGAATAGTGATGGGAGAGGCTCCAACATTCTCTCCATCACATATCCTTTTCTAATTCATTCATGGGATATGGGCGTCGCTGGCGAGGCAGCATTTATTGCCCATCCCTAGTTGCCCGAGGGCAAATAACAAGAAAATTGCAGCACAGGAACAGGCCCTTCGGCCCTCCAAGCCTGCATCGACCATGCTGCCCGACTGAACTAAAACCCCCTACCCTTCCGGGGACCATATCCCTCTATTCCCATCCTATTCATATATTTGTCAAGACGCCCTTAAAAGTCACTACCGTATCCGCTTCCACTACCTCCCCGGCAACGAGTTCCAGGCACCCACCACTCTCTGTGTAAAAAATCTGCCTCGTACATCTCCTTTAAACCTTGCCCCTCGCACTTTAAACCTGTGCCCCCGAGTAATTGACTCTTCCACCCTGGGAAAAAGCTTCTGACTATCCACTCTGTCCATGCCTCTCATAATCTTGTAGACTTCTTTCAGGTCGCCCCTCAACCTCCGTCATTCCAGTGAGAACAAATCAAGTTTCTCCAACCTCTCCTCATAGCAAATTCCCTCCATACCAGGCAACATCCTGGTAAATCTTTTCTGTACCCTCTCCAAAGCCTCCACATCCTTCTGGTAGTGTGGCGACCAGAATTGAACACTATATTCCAAGTGCGGCCTAACTAAGGTTCTATAAAGCTGCAACATGACTTGCCAATTTTTAAACTCAATACCCCGGCCGATGAAGGCAAGCATGCCGTATGCCTTCTTGACTACCTTCTCCACCTACATTGCCACTTTCAGTGACCTGTACACCCAGATCCCTTTGCCTATCAATACTCTTACGGGTTCTGCCATTTACTGTATATTCCCTATTTGTATTAGACCTTCCGAAATGCATTTCTTCACATTTGTCCGGATTAAACTCCATCTGCCATCTCTCCGCTCAAGTCTCCAACTGATCTATATCCTGCTGTATCCTCTGATGGTCCTTATCGCTATCCGCAAATCCACCAACCTTTGCGTTGTCCGCAAATTTACTAATCAAACCAGTTACATTTTCCTCCAAATCATTTATATATATTACAAACAGCAAAGGTCCCAACACTGATCCCTGAGGAACGCCACTTGTCACAGCCCAGTTGAGAGTCAACCACATTGCTGTGGCTCTGGAGTCACATATAGGCCAGACCAGGTAAGGATGGCAGATTTCCTTCCCTAAAGGATATTAGTGAACGAAATGGGTTTTTCCAACAATCGACAATGGTTTCATCAGTAATTTCTTAATTCCAGATTTTTTAGCTGACCAGGAATCTCTTCCACTCTCCCACCAATGTGCGTTGGAAGGGTTTGCAGACTGGTGCTTAACCCATTAGGGTCCATTATGAACACATCTTAGCCGACAAATCCCAGGGATGAGACTCAACCCAGAACCTCTTACTTAGAGGCAAGAATGATGCCCCTTGTGTCACAAGGTTCCCGTTAAATACTAGGTATCTCTCCTTATGTGGAAGTGTGTTGCAGATTCAGAATTGCCAGGTAATTAGTTGGCATGCTCTGTAGGTTTGGAGGATGATGCGCGTTATCACACACGAGGCTTGAGATGCTCAGGAAATAAAGGCTTTTATTTGCTGTAACAACGAAGCTACTAATTATATACACGATCCCAGACTGAGGGCTCCCAGACAGAGCAGGGACCTTTATACCTCTCCCAGGAGGCGGAGCCCGACTGGGATGTACCACAATACTACAATACAAAGGTGTAACAACCCCACCCTAACCCCAACAGCAAGAAGTTGAACAACCCATCCCTAACCCCAACAGCAGCATATATACATCCTTGTAGTACTGGCCAGACCCTGGCTCAGCACTATCTAGTGGGAACCAACGATGGTTCACCACATTCACCCCTCCTTTGAAGACAAAGGCCGGCGGGGTACAAAAACAGAATAATTTGTCATCAGTCTATAAGTTCAGACGGTCAGGGGGACCGCACCGTAATTGTGACCTCCTCAATACCGGCGATGACACCGGAGTAGGCACTTGTGGTGGCGTTCTCCCCAAGGCGATGTCCAACTGTTCCTCCACAGACTCATGGGCCGGTTGACCCTGAGGTGATGGTAATCCATGGAGTTCCGACACGCCCTGAAGTGGCGACCATCCTCTGGACTCAGGCAAGCTGTACACGGGTGTAAAAGGGTTAAGTAATGGTCCCGATGCTGCCCGCGCCGTGTCCGGAGGGGAAACAAGAGTTATGGGGTTTGTAACAGGGGGTATGGGAGCGACAGGGGTTGCTACGTCCCCTGCTAGCGCCAGGTCTCGGATCGAGACCGTGTCCTCTCGCCCGTCAGGGTATGCCACATAGGCATACTGAGGGTTGGCATGAAGGAGATGGACCTGTTTGACCAACGGGTCGGACTTGCGGGCCCTTACATGTCGCTGCAGGAGGACAGGTCCTGAGTACGTCAACCAAGACAGTAATGAGGTCCCCGAGGAAGACTTCCGAGGGAATGAAAACATCCTCTCATTGGGAGTAGCGTTGGTTGCCGTACACAGGAGTGAGCGTATGGAATGGAGCGCATCAGGGAGCACCTCTTGCCAACGGGAGACTGGAAGGCTTTTTGACTTCAACGCCAGTAAGACAGCCTTCCAGACTGTAGCATTCTCACGTTCCACCTGTCCGTTACCCCTAGGGTTGTAGCTCGTGGTTCAACTAGAGGCAATCCCATATGAGAGCAGGTATTGCCTCAAGTCATCGCTCATGAACGACGAACCCCTGTCACTGTGAATGTAGCTGGGGTACCCGAACAGGGTAAAAAGATCACGGAATGCCTTGATAACCGTGGCAGCGGATGTATCAGAGCAGGGAATAACAAAAGGGAGTCTAGAGTACTCGTCAATGATGTTGAGGAAGTACACATTCCGATCTGTTGAGGGAAGGGGGCCCTTAAAATCGACACTCAGTCTCTCGAAGGGACGAGTGGCCTTGACTAATTATGCCCGGTCAGGTCGGTAAAAGTGCGGTTTGCATTCCGCGCAAACCCGACAGCTTCTTGTTATGGACCTGACGTCCTCCACCGAGTAGGGCAGATTGCGGACTTTTATTAAGTGGTAGAGCCGAGTGACCCCAGGATGGCATAGGTCATTATGGAGAGCCTGCAAACGGTCCTCCTGTATACTGGTGCATGTTCCACGCGAGAGGGCATCCGAGGGCTCATTGAGTTTCCCTGGACGATACATGATGTCATAGTTATAGGTGGAGAGTTCAATTCTCCACCGCAAGATCTTGTCGTTCTTGATCTTGCCCCTCAGCGTGTTACTAAACATGAACGCCACGGACGGCTGGTCCGTGATCAGGGTGAACCGTTTTCCTGCCAAGTAATGGCGCCAGTGCCTGACGGTCTCCACAATGGCCTGGGCCTCCTTTTCCACCGCTGAATGCCGAATTTCGGGGCCTTGGAGGGTACGGGAAAAAAATGCGACGGGCCTGCCCGCCTGGTTAAGTGTGGCGGCCAGGGCGAAATCAGATGCATCGCTCTCCACCTGTAAGGGGATGGACTCGTCAACAGCGTGCATCGTAGCTTTCGCGATGTCGGCTTTTAATTTATCGAAGGCCAATCGGGCCTCTGGTGTTAGGGGAAAAGAAGTGGACTTAATGAGCGGACGGGCTTTGTCCGCATAATTGGGAACCCACTGTGCATAATAAGAGAAGAAGCCTAAGCATCTTCTCAGTGCTTTTGCACGAGTGGGCAGGGGAATTTCAGAAACGGGGTGCATACTGTCTGGATCAGGGCCAATGACCCCGTTTTCCACCACGTATCCTAGGATGACTAAACGGCGCGTACGAAACACACACTTCTCCCTGTTGTAGGTCAGGTTCAGGCGAGGTGCAGTGCGTAGGAAATTCAGGAGATTTGCGTTGTGGTCCTGCTGGTCATGGCCGCAGATGGTGACGTTATCCAGGTACGGGAAGGTAGCCCGCAGCCCGTTCTGGTCTACCATTCGGTCCATAGCACGCTGGAAGACCGAGACCCCATTGGTGACACCAAAGGGAACCCTGAGAAAGTGATACAAGCGACCATCCGCCTCAAAAGCCGTGTATTGTCGGTCCTCTGGGCGAATGGGGAGTTGCTGGTAGGCAGACTTGAGGTCTATGGTGGAGAACACCCGGTACTGCGCAATCTGATTGACCATGTAAGATATGCGCGGGAGGGGATACGCATCCAGCTGCGTGTATCTATTAATGGTCTGACTATAGTCAATGACCATCCGGGGTTTGTTCCCACTCTTGACCACCACGACCTGCGTTCTCCACGGACTAGCGCTGGGTTGCATGATCCTTTCTTTGAGGAGCCGCTGAACTTCAGATCGAATGAAGATCCGATCCTCAGCGCTGTAACGCCTACTCTTAGTTGCAATGGGCTTGCAGCCTGGCATAAGATTCTGGAACAGGGAGGGTGTGGTGATCTTCAGCGTCGAGAGGCTACAGGCAGGGCGCGTTGGGCAATTTGGAGGCTGCTGCTGTTCTCCCACTGAAAGCGAAGGGAGTGGCCCACCGTACTGTAGGGTTACACTCCTCAAGTGGACCATGAAGTTTAGTCCGAGAAGTATTGGCGCGCAAAGGTGCGGCAACACTGGGAGCTTGAAACGCTCGTAAACTGTGCCTTGCACCGTTAAAGTTACCACGCAACTCCCTAGCACGGTGACAGACCGGGACCTTGATGCCATAGAAATTGTCTGTTTGACAGGTTGAATCCGGAGTCCACACAGCTTCACTGCGTCTGGGTGGATAAAGCTCTCAGTGCTCCCGCTGTCAAACAGACAATAAATCAAGTGGTCGTTTACCTGAATGTCCATCATAGACTTGACAAGTCTATGAGGCTTGGCCTGGTCCAGAATGATCGACACCACCGTTGGTTCATGAGCGCCACTGCAGACAGCTGAAATTGACGAGGATGACCCCTGCTGGTCGTTCGCGGTCGGTGCCGACCAACATGGCCGCTCCCATAGGTCGCACGTGGGTGATGGCGCCAAACTCCGCGACCCCTGGTGGTCACACATCTCTGATTCCATCGACCGTAATGGCGTCGTCCTGGTCTCGCACGTGGACGAAACCCTCGACGATTTCGACGACGAAGAACCGGGCTCTGAGGAATCGCAGGCCGCACTGCTGTTCCTAGAAGCAGACTTAGATCGGCACACTTTCGAATAGTGCCCCTTCTTACCGCAGGCGGAGCACAACACAGCTTTAGTGGGACACCGTTGCCGAGTATGCTTCGCTCCCCCACAGAAGTAACACCGCGGGCCGCCCGGAGCTGCTGCCATCGTCTGGCCCGAGTGTGAGCACGCCATTACGCAGCATTTCGAACCCGAGGGACGAGGGGGGATTGGCGACTGCTCCTGCCATGTTGTCTCCACGTGGTCTTCAGGATACAATACTAGGCTTTTGGAGGCCGTCTCCAGCATCTCCGCTAGTTCTATTGCCTGAGTAAGGTCAAGGTTACCTTTCTCCAGTAGTTTGAGTCGAATGTACGACGATCCGACTCCCGCCACAAACACATCTCGGGCGAGGTCGGTCATATTCTGCTCAGCCGACACAGCTTTGCAGTTACAGCCCCTGGCTAGCTGTAAGAGCTCGTTCGCGTATTCCTCCGTCGTTTCGCCGGACTGCCGTCGTCGAGTGGCTAAGAGGTAACGAGCATGTATTTCGTTGGGCGATTTAATATAACGCTTCTTCAGAAGCTCGAGGGCCTTTGTGTAATTGGTGGCTGCACGGATCGCGAGGTAGACGGTGTCGCTTACCCTCGCATAGAGGACCCGGAGTCTGTCATCATCTGTGGTGACCGCTGCGGAGGCTGCCAGGTAGTCCTCAAAACACTTCAGCCAGTGGTCGAAGGTGTTAGAGGCACCCGCCGCACGTGGATCTAGTGTAAGGCGTTCAGGCTTCAGTATCTGCTCCATACTCTCTTTTTTTTTCTTCTTCGATGAGAGTTTATTTACAGCAAATAAAATTGATGCGCGTTATCGCACACGAGGCTTGATGCTCAGGAAATAAAGGCTTTTATTTGCTGTAACAAGGCAGCTACTAATTATATACACGATCCCAGACTGAGGGGTCCCAGACAGAGCAGGGACCTTTATACCTCTCCCAGGAGGCGGAGCCCGACTGGGATGTACCACAATAACTATAATACAAGGTGTAACAGCCCAACCCTAACCCCAACAGCAAGAAGTTGAACAACCCATCCCTAACCCCAACAGCAACAGATATACATCCTTGTAGTACTGGCCAGACCCTGGCTCAGTACTATCTCGTGGGAACCAACGATGGTTCACCACAGAGGACAGGTTTGTTTGTGGTTACACTTGTGCAGCTAGTCATTGACTATTCGAGCAGGTCAGTCAGCACATCAAGTCTGCATTCGTGTTTCTCATCCACAAAACAGCCAGTCTAATTCAACTCTTCTTTAGAACTCTTACAGGTAAATGAATGCAAGTGTTCTCCCAATTGTCTGTAGTCACAATGGTGGAAATAGCCATGGGAATTGTGATAACCGCAATGCCCTATCTCTGGGGTAATGAGGAAACTATCTCACTGCAGGAATTCAACTCCTTTCCTATACCCTTTGCCATCCAGTCTTCTCATGTATCCATCGGAGATCACATGGCATCATTGAATGTCTCATATCCACCTGCATTTAGGTTATGGACAATGCACTGTTCTCATGGACTGGCCTTTATTCATAATACAAGGACCTTATGGCACCTCGGGATTGCTCAGAGCAAAAACGAGAGCACGTCCCCCATCACGGAAGCCACGGACAACCTGTATCCGAGGTCACTATTGCCGACCAAAAGAGCAAATGCTGGAAAATCTCAGCAGGTCTGGCAGCATCTGTAAGGAGAGAAAAGAGCTGACGTTTCGAGTCCAGACGACCCTTCAAAAGGTTTCAGATTCCAGCATCCGCAGTAATTTGCGTTTGTCACCATTGCCGACGTCACAGCAGCCTTCTCAAAAGTCAGCCCATGGAAAGCGACTGGCCCAGATGGGGTATCAGGATGAGCACTCAGGTCCTGCCCAGACCAGCTGGCGGGGGTTTTCACAGACATCTTCAACCTCTCTTTACACCAATTTAAGGTCCCTACCTGCTGCAAGAAGATGGCATCATCCCAGTACCAAAGAAAAGCCAGGCAGTGCACCTCAATGACAATCGTCCAGTGGCTCTGACATCCATCATTATGAAGTGCTTCGAAAGGTTAGTCATGGCACAAATCAATTCCGGACTCCCAGACTGCCTGGATCCAGTACAGTTCGCCTATCGCCGCAAGAGGTCCACAACAGACACCATCTCCCTGGCCCAACACTCAACCCTGGGAACATCTGGATAACAAAGACACCTGTGTCAGACTCCTATTCGTAGACAATAGCTCAGCCTTTAACACCATTATTCCTACGAGAGTCACCTCCAAATTTCATGGCCTGGGCCTTGGCTCTTCCCTCTGCAACTGGATCCTAGACTTCCTAACCCACAGACCGCAATCAGTAAAGATAGGCAACAACACCTCCTCCATGATCATCCTCAACACTGGTGCCCCACAAAGCTGTGTCCTCAGCCCCTTACTATACCCCTTATACATCTTTGACTGTGTGGCCAAATTCAATTTTCAAGTTTACTGATGACACCACTGTTGTGGGTCGGATCTCAAACAATGATGAGACACAGAGCAGGAAAGAGATAGTGAATCTGGTGAACTGGTGCGGGGCAACAATAATCTCTCCCTCAATGTCAACAAAACAAAGGAGATAGTCATCGACTATCGTAATGGAGGACATGCCCCTGTCTACATCACTGGGTCATGATGTGGAGATGCCGGCGTTGGACTGGGGTAAGCACAGTAAGAAGTCTCACAACACCAGGTTAAAGTCCAACAGGTTTATTTGATAGCAAATACCATAAGCTTTCGGAGCGCTGCCCCTTCGTCAGATGGAGTGAAAATCTGTTCTCCAACAGTGCACAGAGACACAGAAATCAAGTTACAGAATACTAATTAGAATGCAAATCTCTACAGCCAGCCAGGTCTTAAAGGTACAGATAATGTGGGTGGAGGGAACATTAAACACAGGTTAAAGAGATGTGTATTGTCTCCAGACAGAACAGCTAGTAAGGTTCTGCAAGATCAGGGGGAAAGCTGTGGGGGTTACTGATAATGTGACATAAATCCAACATCCCGGTTTAGGCCGTCCTCATGTGTGCGGAACTTGGCTATCAGTTTCTGCTCAGTGACTCTGCGCTGTCGTGTGTCATGAAGGCCGCCTTGGAGAACGCTTACCTGAAGATCCAAGGCTGAATGCCCGTGACTGCTGAAGTGCTCCCCCACAGGAAGAGAACAGTCTTGCCTGGTGATTGTCGAGCGGTGTTCATTTTGTCGCGACACGACGGACTCCCTTCAGAAACTCAACACACATGGAGCAGTTGAACCAGGAGCACTCCTCGTCACAATGGATGTCTCGGCACTCTACACCAGCATCCCCCACGAGGATGGCATTGCTGCAACGGCCTCAGTACTCAATGCCGTCAACTGTCAGTTTCCAGATGCAATTTTACAACTCATCCGCTTCATCCTGGACCACAATATCTTCACCTTCAACAACCAGTTCTTCATCCAGACACACGGAACAGCCATGGGGACAAAATTCGCACCTCAATATGCCAACATCTTCATGCACAGGTTCGAACAAGACTTCTTCACCGCACAGGACCTTCAACCGATGCTATACACTAGATACATCGATGACATTTTCTTCCTTTGGAGTCATGGTGAGCAATCACTGAAACAACTATATGATGACATCAACAAGTTCCATCCCACCATCAGACTCACCATGGACTACTCTCCGGAATCGGTTGCATTCTTGGACACACGCATCTCCATTAAGGACGGTCACCTCAGCACCTCACTGTACCGCAAGCCCACGGATAACCTCACGATGCTCCACTTCTCCAACTTCCACCCTAAACACGTAAAAGAAGCCATCCCCTACGGACAAGCCCTCCGTATACACAGGATCTGCTCGGATGAGGAGGATCGCAACAGACACCTCCAGATGCTGAAAGATGCCCTCATAAGAACAGGATATGGCGCTTGACTCATCGATCAACAGTTCCGACGCGCCACAGCGAAAAACCGCACCGACCTCCTCAGAAGACAAACACGGGACACGGTGGACAGAGTACCCTTCGTCGTCCAGTACTTCCCCGGAGCGGAGAAGCAACGGCATCTCCTCCGGAGCCTTCAACATGTCATTGATGAAGACGAACATCTCGCCAAGGCCATCCGCACACCCCCACTTCTTGCCTTCAAACAACCGCACAACCTCAAACAGACCATTGTCCGCAGCAAACTACCCAGCCTTCAGGAGAACAGTGACCACGACACCACACAACCCTGCCACAGCAACCTCTGCAAGACGTGCCGGATCATTGACACGGATGCCATCATCTCACGTGAGAACACCATCTACCAGGTACACGGTACCTACTCTTGCAACTCGGCCAACGTTGTCTACCTGATACGCTGCAGGAAAGGATGTCCCGAGGCATGGTACATTGGGGAAACCATGCAGACGCTACGACAACGGATGAATGAACACCGCTCGACAATCACCAGGCAAGACTGTTCTCTTCCTGTGGGGGAGCACTTCAGCAGTCACGGGCATTCAGCCTTGGATCTTCAGGTAAGCGTTCTCCAAGGCGGCCTTCACGACACACGACAGCGCAGAGTCACTGAGCAGAAACTGATAGCCAAGTTCCGCATACATGAGGACGACCTAAACCGGGATGTTGGATTTATGTCACATTATCAGTAACCCCCACAGCTTTCCCCCTGATCTTGCAGAATCCTACGCGCTGTTCTGTCTGGAGACAATACACATCTCTTTAACCTGTGTTTAATGTTCCCTCCACCCACATTATCTGTACCTTTAAGACCTGGCTGGCTGTAGAGATTTGCATTCTAATTAGTATTCTGTAACTTGATTTCTGTGTCTCTGTGCCCTGTTGGAGAACAGAGACCACTCCATCTGACGAAGGGGCAGCGCTCCGAAAGCTCATGGTATTTGCTACCAAATAAACCTGTTGGACTTTAACCTGGTGTCGTGAGACTTCTTACTGTACATCACTGGGGACAAAGTAGAAGTGGTCGAGAGCTTCCGGTTTCGAGGTGTCTGGAACAATCTGTCCTGGTCCCTTGATGCCGACACTATAGTTAGGAAAGTTCACCAACGCTTCCAAGATTTCTTCCTTCACTGCTTTACTGGTGATTTCTAACATTTTGAAAGTGACTACACCGCCTGTGGATTTTGTGTGCCCTTCTCTGCAGTCCAGCCCTCCCTGCAGCATTGGAAGACCTCTTGCAGCTATCCCATGGACGTCCGATGAAGAGGAAGAGCGGGGGCAACATAGCAGCAGGGGCAGCAACAACGGGTGACTGTCTTCCTCACAGCCATTTGCTGCTGCGTGGGTCAGCTCCAGTTGGAAGGACACAATACTCACAGCACAGGGTTCACATACAGAGAGCGAGAGATCCAGCTTCCTCTCCATGACGGAGTACTACATTTTAAAACACCTCATTTAGGCCAAGGATATATGAAAACATTTAGTTAAAACCTTTCATTAAACGAGCTTGACAGGCCAATTACTGTTGAATACAGAGCCATACTGATCAGGACGTAAAGAAGAACAATCCCATACTAGTTTTGGGGTGGGTAGAGGGGAAGGGAGAAGAGAGCATCAAAAGAGGCCCAGGTTCATGTGGCACGTCAGTATTAGCACCTACAGCCTCCTGGATAAGAGCTGCCAAGCGAACATACATTGTCATTGATCCTCATGGTTACCACAGCCCAGAATTTCTTGCTTTCCATTTCTTGGCTCTTGGGAGGTTGGGTAGATATTTGGGAGTGTGTGCAATCCCTCAATTTCACTTCTGCGTATCCCTGGTGAAGACTCTTGATGTATGCAGTGTCTTTCTGATTGAATCATTTACACATAGCTCAGTCGGTCACAAGCCAGGACCTCCCAGGATCTTGGAGGACGTGCCTCAAGCATTTCCGTTGTCCTCCTATGAGTCTTCTGGCTCCTTTGGAGACAGCACATTGGCATAGTGGTTAGCACTGCTGTCTCATGACGCCAGGGACCCAGGTTCGATTCCAGCCTTGGGTAACTGTGCGGAGTTTGCATGTTCTCCCCGTGTCTGTGTGGATTTCTTTCGGGCGCTCTGGTTTCCTCCCACAGTCCAAAGATGTGCAGGTTAGGTTGATTGGCCATGCTAAATTGCCCCTTCGTTTCTCAAGATATGTAGGTTACATGGATTAGTCATGGGAAATGGGGTTGCAGGGATAGGGCACGGCAAGAGCCTGGGTAAGATACTCCGTCAGCAAGTTGGTGCAGACTTAATGGGCTGAATGGCCTCCTACTGCACTGTCGGGATTCAATGACTCTGTCACGACTAAGTTCTGAGTTGAACAGTTGCTTTGAGATTTTGGTATCCACATGAGCGGCATACCATGCCCAGTGACTGTTGCTGCTGGGCAAGTTGATTTCAGAGAGGATGCTTCTGTTGGAATGCCTTCCTTAAAGTTTATTTATTCATCACAAATCGGCTTACATTAACACTGCAGTGAAGGTACTGTGAAAATCCCCGAGTCGCCACACTCCAGCGCCTGTCCGGGTACACTGAGGGAGAATTTAGCATGACCAATGCACCTAACCAGCATGTCTTTCGGACAGTGGGAAGAAACCGGAGCACCCGGAGGAAACCCACACAGACATGGGGAGAACGTGCAAACTCCACATAGACAGTGACCCAAGTCGGGAATCGATCCCAGGTCCCTGGTGCTGTGAGGCAACAGTGCCATTGTGCTACTGTGCCACCCTTGTCACCAGGTTTGGAAGATCTTGCAAAGGTGCTGCTGGTGGTGCTTCTCCAGTGCTTGGAGGAGCCGACTGTAAGTCTGCAGTGTGCCGGGATCATTCCCCGGTAAACCGTCACCCTAGTCTTGGGTATTAGACAGCACTAAAGTCATAACTTAGTAACAGCTACGGGTATATCACAGCATACAAGGCTATATACCATGTGCTGGAAAATGGGCTTAGAATAGATGGGTGCTTAATGGCTGGCATAATGGGCTGAAGGGCCTCTTGCTGCGCTGTAAAACTCTATGACTTCCAGCTCTGTACATCTGTTCTATTGACTAGACAACTTGCATTAAAGTACATATTACTTATCACTCAGCAATGTCCTCCAGCCCTCCAGCCATACATTCACTTGCACTATCCTTCTAGTTCTGTGCCCACTAGCATGTGGCACCTGGAGTAATCCAACGATTACTACCTTTGAAGTTCTAGTTTTACATAGTTTTCCTCGCTCCTTGAAAACTGCTTTGCAGGCCATCATCACTGTCTCTATTAGAGGCATTGTTAGGGATATCAGTCTCTGTTCTCACTCTCAGTGAGAGCCTTTCAGTGACATCTTGACCCAGGGAAGCAACACACCTTCCTAGAGTCATGCCGGTGGCCACTATAATGCTTGCTGTTTAACTCTTGAAACCATTTTCACGATTGCTTTTCTGAACCTCCCTCACCCCCTTCCACTCCTTCACCCCCACCATCCTGTGCAGCTGATCCCACACTGGGATTCTGTAGACTTGGCTCTGGCTGTGTACTTCCCAGAGGAACCGTCGTCCTGCCAGACTGACGAGAAAGTGAGATGCACTCAGGGGATTCCTGTCCTCCTTCCCTGGCTTGCGGTCACCCATTCACTCACTGCTGGCACAGTCTTACTCTGCAGGGTGACCACCTCCTGAAATGTGCCATCTACATAGCTCTGACCCCGGTGAATAAACTGCCGGCACATCGGCTGCTAACCTCTAACCGGTGGCAATTCCTGCGGATGTGTTTGTCCAAGATCGACATAACATAGAAAATAGGAGCAGGAGGAGGCCATTTGGCCCTTTGAGCCTGCTGCACCATTCATTATGACTGACCATCCAACACACTAGCCTGATCCCACCTTCCTCCCCATATCCTTTGATCCCCTTCGCCTCAAGTGCTATATCTAAATGCTTCTTGAAAACGTTCATGGTGCGATCTTACTGGCTTGTCATGCCACGCTCCCACTGCAGTGAAGTCGGAGAATTTGGCGCCCAGCCAAATCTCCGTTCACTGCAGCGGGATGGGAAAATCCCGTCGGCGTGAACGGCTGTGACATTCTGGCCTCAATGTTTTGGCTTCAACTACTTTCTGTGGTCGGGAATTCCATATGCTGGCCACTCTCTGGATGAAGAAATTTCTCCTCATCTCTGTCCTAAACCGTCTCCCCTGTATCGTCAGCCGGTGACCCCTGGTTCTGGACACTCCCACCATCAGGAACATCCTAAGAGAAGCATCCACTCGGCCACTGGATATGCTGCCAGTGAAATCATATAAAACAAAACGTAGCAGAAGACATCGGTCTATCATATTTTTTGCCTTTAATTGGAACTGCCCATTCTAATCACCGTAATCGCTAGAGAGCAGATCCATTCTTGATGTCATGATAGAAGGAAAGTGACTGATGAAGCAGTTAAGGATTAAGGGACAATAAGGCCATAAGACCATAAGACCATAAGACATAGGAGCGGAAGTAAGGCCATTCGGCCCATCGAGTCCACTCCACCATTCAATCATGGTTGATTTCAACTCCATTTACCCGCTCTCTCCCCATAGCCCTTAATTCCTCGAGAAATCAAGAATTTATCAATTTCTGTCTTGAAGACGCTCAACGTCTCGGCCTCCACAGCCCTCTGTGGCAATGAATTCCACAGACCCACCACTCTCTGGCTGAAGAAATTTCTCCTCATCTCTGTTCTAAAGTGACTCCCTTTTATTCTAAGGCTGTGCCCCCGCGTCCTAGTCTCCCCTGTTAATGGAAACAACTTCCCTACGTCCATCCTATCTAAGCCGTTCATTATCTTGTAAGTTTCTATCAGATCTCCCCTCAACCTCCTAAACTCCAATGAATATAATCCCACGATCCTCAGACGTTCATCGTATGTCAGGCCTACCATTCCTGGGATCATCCGTGTGAATCTCCGCTGGACCCGCTCCAGTGCTAGTATGTCCTTCCTGAGGTGTGGGGCCCAAAATTGCTCACAGTACTCCAAATGGGGCCTAACCAGTGCTTTATAAAGCCTCAGAAGTACATCCCTGCTTTTGTATTCCAAGCCTCTTGAGATAAATGACAACATTACATTTGCTTTCTTAATTACGGACTCAACCTGCAAGTTTACCTTTAGAGAATCCTGGACTAGGACTCCCAAGTCCCTTTGCACTTTAGCATTATGAATTTTGTCACCGTTTAGAAAAGGCCATAAGATGTAGGATCAGAAGTGGGCCATTCGGCCCATCGAGTCTGCTCCGCCATTCAATGAGATCATGACTGATCTGATATGATAATCCTCAGCTTCACATTCCCTTCTTGAGGAACGGCTTCTGACAATCATGACCATATTCGATACATTTCCAAACACTGGGAAGGGTTTTCCTTTGACTTACCTCCCAAAGCCTACCCCCATACCCTCTTCCCCCTCCACCTCCACCACCACCACTAAATTGGTCTCAGTTGTGCTGAGACTCTTTGATGTTATATTCAGTCAAAAGCCGCCACTCTCATCTCTTTTCCGGCGTTCAGCTCTTGTGCTCCAACTTTGGATTAAAAAAAGTTAAGTTAAGTTTATTTACTTTACTAGCCACAAGTAGGCTTACATTAACACTGCAATGAAGTTTACTGTGAAAATCCCCCTAGTCACCACACTCCGACACCTGTTCGGTTACACCGAGGGAGAATTTAGCATGGTCAATCCATCTAACCAGCACATTTTTTGGATTGTGGGAGGAAACCGGAGCACCCGGAGGAAACCCACGCAGACACGGGGAGAATGTGCAAACTCCACACAGACAGTGACCCAAGGCCGGAATTGAACCCGGGTCCCTGGCGCCGTGAGGCCGAAGCACTAACCACTGTGTCACCGTGCCTGTGGTAAGGTCAGCCACTGAGTGGTTCCAGCATAGTTGAGTGAGTTAATGGTGACTGAGTGTTGCTTTCTGATACACTTGATTCCTTCTCCCAATATTTTGCAGATGCTTTTTCAGAGGCCTGGTCAGATGGCAAATATTGAGTTACATTTGTCATGTTTTATGTGGAAAGCATATACCTGGACAATTTTACACATTTTAAAGTAACCTCCAGCATCATAGCTGTACTGGAACAGCTTGGCCGAGTGGATGAATAAATCCAGTGAACATGCATTGTATTCAGAATGTTGTCAGACCCCATTGCTCTCGCCAGCGTAGATAGCGGCTTCTTAATGTCATGTGGATTGAGGTCAAGCAGCTGGACACTGGCATTTAAGATGGTGAAGACATGAGGACAAGGCAAAGTAGAACGACATGGTAGTACAGTGGTTAGCACTGCTGTCTCACAGCACCAGGGACCCAGGTTCGTTTCCTGTCTTGGGTGACTGTGCTGAGTCTGCACATTCTCCCTGTGTCTGTGCGGGTTCCCTCCAGGTGCTCTGGTTTCCTCCCGCGGTTTGAAAGACGTGCTGATTAGGTGCATTGACCCGAACAGGCGCCAGAGTGCGGTGACCAAGGGAATTTCACAGTAAATTCACTGCAGTGTTAATGTAAGCCTTACTTGTGACGAATAAATAAAATTTTAAAACTCCAATTTTGACCGAAGATATTTGTGACCATTATGAGCACTTCAGCTCAATTTCTTGGCCAACGTGCTCCAACGTCTTTGAGAATGGGATTGCTCATGAAGGCTGTTCCCCCTGCTAGTTTCCTGACTTCTCACGGACATGTGTATGGATGACTCTGTTTGTCTGATCTCCAAATGGCTGGGGCAGCTGTGTTGCCATTGTGACTGGCTGCTTTCGATGTTTAGCATGAAGGTAGATAGTGTTACGATGCGGAGGTGATTTTTCCCTCTGCACGATTTTGGAACAACCCAAAGGGAAACATCGCCTTGTAATCTTATACGAATGTGCATGAGGTAGTAGGAAGCTACTGGTTTTGATAAATTAAAACAGGATCTGACACTCTATCGTCAACAATTAACAGGTCATTATTTTAAAACTGGTGATTTTATTAAAACAATTAACAAATTGAATAAACTCCCCAATAGAATGCTGTTCGAATATTACAAGTCTCATTCAGGAATAATGAAATAAATCCTTGTAGAATATAGTCACTCTCAAATAATATAATACCGGGCATCTGTTGGAAGTATGAACTTTCTTCTGATGCTTCCGTCTGGAACACTTTCTGAGTTGGTATCTCTTTCTCTTTAGATGGTGATTTTCTGAAGATAGATATATTAAACTGCAGGATTCTAAATGAGAGCCCTGCTTCTCCCTCCTTCCGACTAAAGAGGTGGCAAGCTTACTCTAACGGTTATCCCCCCTTATTTGGGTTTATATACCTGGAATTACCTCACCGTATTCCTGCAATCTGAGTGGCTTGAGGCTATCAACAAACCTCACATTTGAATTCCATTGGTCCCGTGCTTGCTTTAAACTCGTTGGTTCAATTCAAAAGCCTGTTTTGCTATGTTGGAACCCTGGCTGCTGCTTTGGATACGAATGTTGCAAACCTGCTGCTACAGAATCCACAGAAAGACACATGCTTTTTAAAGAGACAATGCTGTACGCTTTCTTCTTTTGGTTTCAACATTTCTTTTTAACATTTACATTTGTCAACCACCACATCAAAACCTTATATATGCAACTTCATAACAATAGTCATGTATTGCAGCTTCATTAGGCTGGTACATCATCGTGAGGTATGCCTGGTGCTGCTCCTGACATGTCATTCTAAACCAGCCATTGAACCAATGTTGATCTCTCAGCTTGATGGAAATGGGGGAGTGACGGGTGACTGTGTCAGGGTCACATCCTGTAGGGTTATGCTGCTGCTGATGGCTCACAGAACCACATGGATTGTTGGTTTTGGGCTACTGATTCGTCCTTAGTCTTTTCTACTTAGCACACTGCATACTATGAAATAGAGGGTGTTTGCATGGCATCATAGCAATGACAACAAAACACCAAACGACATCAGTAAATGTTGAACTTTAAATAAGACCTGTGAGTTTTTAAAAAATGGACATACAAGCCAAAGATGGCTAAGGATGTAAAGTCAGTCACTGACTGAATTGCTGGCAGGTGATACTTTGAGAGAGGCAATGGAACCACACCCTATTTTCAGACAAGGGTGCTTCTAAAGCATGCGGAAATTAATTGCCATCTCTGGTGGATCCTGTGCATAATGTCCCAGATGGATCTATGGATTTTGCCTTCTTGGAATATACAAAGACTGCGATAAAAGCCAGCTGAAAAAGCTGCTCAGGTATGTGTATGTGTGTGCGTGCATGTGTGTGTGTTTATGTGCACGTATATATGTGTGTGTGTACTAGTACTGGAAGTGGCAGAGTGTGTGTGAAGGTGGAGGTGGGGTGGACGTATCGGTGCCCACTCTGCCACATGATTGAGAAGCTGCTTGCTAAACAATAACAATGAGCTTCCATGCATAAACTCAGGTGTGATAATTCACCCCGCCACCTAACGGGAAACGCGTTACGCTTCCCGCCTGCCGCCGCACTTAATCTCCAGAACAGAAAACTCCGTCTGTGGTATTTGAATCCAGGCTGCTTCCTATTACAGAGAACAATTAGCAGAGGTTATTAATTCTGTGCTGGAGAGAATGTGAGGATTGAAATGGAGAAACGTGTGGGGGAAAAAAGAAACAGCAAGAGGATACAAAAGGAAAGGACTATTGCTGGATAAGAGGAAAGTCATGATGTGGAGATGCCGGCGTTGGACTGGGGTGAACACAGTAAGAGTTTTAACAACACCAGGTGAAAGTCCAAAAGGTTTATTTGGTAGCAAATGCCATTAGCTTTCGGAGCGCTGCCCCTTCGTCAGATGGAGTGGAAATCTGTTCTCAATCAGGGCACAGAGACACAAACTCAAGTTACAGAATACTGATTAGAATGCGAATCTTTACAGCTAATCAGGTCTTAAAGATACAGACAATGTGAGTGGAGGGAGCATCAGGCACAGGTTAAAGAAATGTGTATTGAGACAATACATATTTACAGAATACAGTATTCTGTAACTTGATTTTGTGTCTCTGTATGCCCTGTTTGTGAGCAGATTTCCACTCCATCTGACGAAGGAGCAGCGCTCCGAAAGCTAATGACATTTGCTACCAAATAAACCTGTTGGACTTTAACCTGGTGTTGTTGAAACTCTTACTAAGAGGAAAGTAACAGAGCTTGGAGAAAGGCCACCATTACTCCTAGTCTAATATAGAATCATATCCCTCCAGTGCAGGAGGAGGCCACTCAGCCCATTGAGTCTGCACTAACTCTCTAAAAGAGCAGCCTAACCCCACAATCACAAGCATTTACCCCTCAAATCCCCCTAGCCTACAAACCTTGGGACACTAAGGGGCAAGTTAGCACGGCCAATCCACCTAACCTGCACATGTTTGGACTGTGGGAAGAAACTGGAATTCCCAGAGGAAACCCATGCAGACACTGGGAAAATGTGCAAACTCCACACAGACAGTCACCCAGGGCTGGAATCGAACCTGGGTCCATGGTGCTGTGAGGCAGAAGTGCCAACCACTGTGCCACCATGTCGCCCAATATAGTTTGACAAACGTCCTGGTGATAAATGTTAACTCATCTTTCCACTTTACAGCCACTGACTAACCTTACCTCCTCTTCCCCCCTCCTCCAACCACACCAGCCTAGTATTATTCTGCCTTTGTTTCAGAATAATGAGATATATTTTCCACACGCGCAGTAGCAGGAGGGGAGGGAACATTTGGGATCCACATAGAATGATGTTACTGCAGTAGCCTGAGTCCAGCTTCTTCAGTTATGAGTTGTGGAACATTCATTTATTGCAGCCTAGCCTTCTTGCAATAATTATTACGTAAGATGATATTCAAAGAACTGACTCATCTTCAGTGGAACTAATAGCGCATTGCAGATTTGAGTACTTTGGTACCAGTTGCATTGATTTACTGTGATTTTGCTGGGCTCCCTACATCGCTTTAAAAGCTGGCTGATCCCAAGCACTGCAGTCTAGTCGCATCTAGCACAGGCTTTAAGGAGCTCGGCAAGCCGGCCCCTGTGGCGTCTGCTACTGTACAAAGTTATATGTGCATTGATGAAAATATAGCTGTTTCTCCAAGCACAAGTTGCCCAGCTTGTCTGGCACTGGGCAGAGATTTAATGCATACATTTAACCATGTATTCATACAGTACAGAAAGAGGCCATCGTGTCTGTATCAGTCCTTTCACCATGGCCTCAGTTGGTTGCACTCCCACCTGTAAGTCAGCAGTTTCTGGTTTCAAAGTCCACCTCTTGGGTTTGACAGCAAAATCTAAGCTAACTTCTCGGGTGTGGTATCTCAGCTCTGCTGCACTGCTGCCCTTCAGCTGAGATCACAGAATCATAGGATCCTACAGTGCAGAAAGAGGCCATTTGGCCCATCAAGCTTGCACCGACAACATTCCCACCCAGGCCCTACCCCGTAACCCCACACATTTACCCCGCTAATCCCTCTAACCTACACATCCGGGGACACCAAAGGGCAATTTAGCGTGGCCAATGCACCTAACCCGCACATCTTTGGACTGTGGGAGGAAACCGGAGCACCCGGAGGAGACCCACGCAGATGCGGAGGGAACGTGCAAACTCCACACAGACAATGACTCAAGCCGAGAATCAAACACGGATCCCTAGCGCTGTGAGGCAGTGCTAACCATTATGCCATGTTAAACCAGGGGAGGTGATGGCCTGGTGGGATTAATCCAGAAACTCAGCTGATGTTCTGAGACTCGGGTTCGAATCCCGCCATCGCAATTGGTGGAATTTGAATTCAATTTTTAAAAATCTGAAATTAAGAATCTACTGATGAACATGAAACCCTTGTCAATTGTTGAAAAAACCCATCTGGTTCACTAATAACCTTTAGGGAAGGAAATCTGCTATCCTTACCCGGTCTGGCCTATATGTGACTCCAGAGCCACAGCAATGCGGTTGACTCTCATAGAAATCATAGAAACCCTACAGTGCAGAAGGAGGCCATTCGGCCCATCGAGTCTGCACCGACCACAATCCCACCCAGGCCCTACCCCCACATATTTACCCACTAATCCCTCTAACCTACGCATCCCAGGACTCTAAGGGGCAATTTTTTACCTGGCCAATCAACCTAACCCGCACATCTTTGGACTGTGGGAGGAAATCAGAGCACCCGGAGTAAACCCACGCAGACACGAGGAGAATGTGCAAACTCCACACAGACAGTGACCCGAGCCGGGAATCGAACCCGGGACCCTGGAGCTGTGAAGCAGCAGTGCTAACCACTGTGCTACCGTGCTGCCCTCGGGCAACTAGGAATGGACAATAAATGCTGGCCAGCCAGTGACGCCCATGTCCCACGAATGAATAAAACAAAGTCTGTTCTCTTTTCATCTATCCCAATCCGACCCTCCAGCTTCTTGCCATATCTTAATATTCTCTTATTCCTATAATCCACTTTAATATCCATCTTTGATGAGCCGCAGTTTCCTCCAATTAAATATTGGAAAGACTGAAGCCATAAGGTTAAATTCTCCAGTCTCACCTGCCACAGGAATTGCCACCGGCAGGATGGAATATTTGGCGGACCGTTTAAAAGTCCGTTGATCCCAGGTGGGAATTTCCAGTCTCGGGGCAGGGGTGACCGGAAACCCCGCCCATTGTCTTTGGGCTCTGCCACGAATTCCGTTGCCTTGTCACCAAATTCAAGCCCCCTCTTCCTCGCCATTGTCTCAGGTTCAGCCTGACATTTTACAACCTCTCCGTCCTGTATGACCCTCAGCTTCTGCCCCCATATCCTTTCCGTCAACAATCCTGGATTTCGAAGGGGGTCAGTTACCTAATTCCTACTAATGCCTCGTGGGAAAAGGAGGAAAAAAATCGCAACCTTGAACCTTCAGCCCATCAATTGCTTCTGACTCCCTTGTTCTGAGCAACAGAGTGGTGTTGTAATTTTCCATCTGCCAGTTGGTGCTTTCAGTGTTGCCCGCACAAAAGGTAACCTCCTCCATCTACTTCAATGACTTCCACCCTTGCAGTTCAGGATGGGTGAAGCCCAACCTTACCATGTGCAAAGACATGCAGGTTAGGTTGATTGACCATGCTAAATTGTCCTTTGGTCACAGAGTCTTAGAGTGGGATTTTCTGGCCACGCTCGCCCCAAGGTTGGAAAATCCCACCCGAGGTCAACGAACCTTTGCATGCCCTGTGTCCTGCCCGCTAGGATTCCTGTGGTAGGCGGGGCTGGAAAATTCCGCTATTAGTGTCCCAAGAGGATGTGTAGGTTAGGGGGATTAGCGGGGCAAATATGCGGGGCTACGGGGATAGGACCTGGGTGAGATGATCTCTGAAGATCGGTGCGGACTCGAAGGGCCGAATGGTCCTCTTTCTGCACTGTAGGGATTCTATGGTTCTATGTTATTCTTTGTTCAATTGAATGGGAGTCCTGCTATTTGGAACTGATGCACTCTTCTGCTTCCCTGCATTTGTATCATGTTTCTAGTAAAAATCATCCCTTCTATTCTAACTCATTCTTTCTCATGACCTTAAGTTGTAAGGCTCCTTATCTCCCTCAGTCGTTCTTCGCCTCAAAGCTCTGCTGACTTCTAACACCCAAACTGAAATGTTACTTCCTCACTTTCTCCATCCATTATCCTGCTTAACTTCCCACATTGATGTCAAATATCTTAAATTTGTCTTCCATTGTCCTCATTCCGTGGGTTGGCTGCACCATCAACTATTTTTCTCCAGTGATTTCTCTTCTCTGTTGCCGTCCCTGCCTGTCCAACAACAGCATCAGTCCATGATCTCATATTATCCAGCCACGCCATCCTGGATCTTCCAGTAAATGTTTTCCAGATATTTTGCCCTGCATTACCTCCTTTTCACCTTCCTGTTCACTTCACATGTTCAAGCTATGTGAACATCCATACAACTATGAGATGTAGGAACAGAAGTGGGCCATTTGGCCCATTGAGTCTGCTCCGCCATTCAATGAGATCATGACTGAGCGGATATGATAATCTTCAACTCCACTTTACCGCCTTATCCCCATAACCCTTGATTACCATACTGACTAAAAATCTGTCTACCTCAGCTTTGAACATTCTAACCTCCACAGCCCTCTGCAGTAAAATAAATTCCACAGATTCGCTACCCTCTGAGAAAAGAAATTCCTCCTCATCTCTGTCTTAAATGGGTAAACACAGTAAGAAGTCTCACAACACCAGGTTAAAGTCCAACAGGTTTATTTGGTAGCAAAAGCCACTAGCTTTCGGAGCGCTGCTCCTTCGCCAGGTAAATGGGAGTTCTGTTCACAAACAGGGCATATAAAGACAAAAACTCAATTTACAAAATAATGGTTGGAATGTGAGTGTTTACAGGTGATCAAGTCTTAAAGGTACAGACAATGTGAGTGGAGAGAGGGCCAAGCACAGGTTAAAGAGGTGTGTATTGTCTTCACAGTAAGAAGTTTAACAACACCAGGTTAAAGTCCAACAGGTTTATTTGGTAGCAAAAGCCACACAAGCTTTCGAAGCTCTAAGCCCCTTCTTCAGGTGAGTGACTCACCTGAAGAAGGGGCTTAGAGCTTCGAAAGCTTGTGCGGCTTTTGCTACCAAATAAACCTGTTGGACTTTAACCTGGTGTTGTTAAACTTCTTACTGTGTTTACCCCAGTCCAACGCCGGCATCTCCACATATTGTCTTCAGCCAGGACAGTTAGTGAGATTTTGCAAGCCCAGGCAAGTCGTGGGGGTTACAGATAGTGTGACGTGAATCCAAGATCCCGGTTGAGGCCGTCCTCATGTGTGCGGAACATGGCTATCAGTCTCTGCTCAGCGATTCTGCGTTGTCATGTGTCGTGAAGGCCGCCTTGGAGAATCAAGGGCAACCTTTTACTTTGAGATTATGTCCTCTGGATTATTTCCTCTTATGCCCCATAAGAGGAAATAGCATCTCAGCAACTACCCTCTCAAGCCCCCTGCCAATCCTACATGTCTCAACATGTCTTTATGTCTTGATATCAGTGCCTCAGACAAGTTCATCCCAACACTGAGGCCTGTTCAATTTGTCTTCTTTTTTATTCATTCGTGGGACATGGGCGTCGCTGGCTGGCCAGAATTTATTGCCCATTCCTAGTTGCCCGAGGACAGTTGAGAGTCAACCACATTGCTGTGGCTCTGGAGTCACACGTGGGCCAGACCAGGTAAGGACAACAGATTTCCTTCCCTAAAGGACACTAGTGAACCAGATGGGTTTTTCTGACTCATCATCATCTGTAGATTCTTAATTCCAGATGTTTTTGATGGAATTCAAATTCCACCTACTGCCGTGGCGGGATTCGAACCCGGATCCCCAGATCATTAGCTGAGTTTCTAGATTAATAGTCTAGAGATAATACTACTAGGCCATCACCTCCCCGACCCATGACATAATTAACATTTATTGTAATTTTTACAAAACCACAACTTCAACTACCTTTTTTTGGTGGAATTCATCTCTTGTACATATTGATGAATCTAAATAAAGTGTCACAACAATCCCCAGAGATAATGTCCGCCTGAGTCCTTTTGTTTCAAAAGCTCTTATTCCCTTGTCCCTGCTCTTAATGTTCCAGCTTTCACGGCCCCACATTGTCACCGGCCACACAATGGATTTCAGCTTGAATGGGTTGATACTTTCTGTTATCCTGGGTCATGCGTCACGGAAGACAAGTCAACCAAAGGAATTTGGGCTCAACTTAACAAGAGTCCTGGCATTGTGAACACACTTAAAAAGCAACGGAGTAGTCACAGCGTCCCAAATCCAAACGTGGAGCGGCAAAATGATGGGGCATTCCTGCCTCTGCTACATTGAGGTAAAACTGAAGCGTGCATGGCGTATATGGAGTGACTGAAATGTAAAACTACAAAGTAACAACATCTAGAACACATCAGTTTAATTACCAAATGACTATTCTTAAAGGAACATGTTTGGTTCCATGAATAGCAATGTAATAACCTTATAATTACAGCATTAATCTGTAGTAGTACCGTAACTATCATATCGTATTTCATTGTGGTTCTGTGGCTAACAGTGCAATTATAGTTGGATAACTTGTAATTAACCAGAATTACAATGAAATTCTATGTAATAACAAAGGCACTACTAGCAGTTTGTATTGTAATTAAAATACATTGTTATTTATGGCACTTAAGGTAGGAGATTACCATTTAAATTTATAATGTAACTAAAGTGTTGCTTAAAGAAGACTGCTTTCCAAAAAAGTTCTGCCTTGTAAATTCTGTTACGTGATCCTGCAATATAAATGTTTAATGGGCCTATATCAAATTACTGTTTTTCTTTTTTGCAACTTTTATTTTTATAGTGATCAAAGTGAATACTGGTCAGAGCGATTCGACCCTTTTGGGCTAGTGTCAGTACTTAAGAACAAAGAGAAAAGAACAACACAGCACAGGAACAGGCCCTTTAGCCCCCCAAGTCAGCGCCGATACGTGGCTTCTATCCTTCTGCTCGCCTCCCGTTCATGTGTCGATCAAGGTACGCCTTCAACGTTGTTAACGTGCCTACTTGTTCAGATCAACGTCAGCACAGGCCCAGGTGCAGTGAGTCAGCAAGTGCCCCGCATCAACTCTCAGGCCATTCCAAAGTGTACATCCCTGTTAGGTGAGTGAAGCCACCGGGGTTGATCTCTTTCTGTACATCAATGGTGCAGATCTGAAGTGGAGATGCTGGAAGTGACAGCAACATGAGCAGAAGGTGAATAACGTTTTCTAATGGAGCTTGGCCTCGTCATTAACTTTCCTGATATTCCCCACCCTATCTTCACAGGAATCGACAGAAGGATAAACCTGTGGTGCACAGAAACAGAACATGCCGGAAATGCTCAGCAGGTCACGTAGCAACTGGTGGAGAGAGAGATAAAGTTCATATTTCAGGTCGATGATCTACAGGCTGATGACCTTTCATCAGAATTCTGTTCCATTTAGCGATCTTTATTCCCTATCCTTTCACACACACACACCCAACACCCTGATAACCTCAACTGACGAGTATCGATGGGAGTCAGAATTCCAGACGTCCAAAACCCTTTGCATGAAAAAGAAAAGTCTCCTCTGATTGTTTATCCATTGCCACATTCCTTCACCACAACCTTAAACCTTTTTTGTTTTCTGATGCCCAGGAAGTGGGTGATGATGACGATGCAAAGCCCTCACTCGATTTCACATTCGCAGCGGTTAACTGGCGCCACAGGTTTCATAGAGGGCAGATTAGAAGCAGATCGTGGTGAGACATTGGGTATAAGCCAGGCCAGGAGCAAGTTAGTTAGCTTGCTGGACGATAAGGTTCCCCCGTAGAGGACTCAGATGAGGAATTCACCGGGATGGGAAGATGGCTGAAGGGTGTACCCAACAAAACCCTGACTGCTTTGGGATGTCTGCCTGTGGTAAATGCCAAGGAGCATGGAGGAGTTTTTTATTATTCGTTCAAGGCCAGCATTTGTTGCCCATCCCCAGTTGACCTTCCATGATTGACTTGCTGAGCCGTTTCAGAGAGCAGGTAAGAGCCAACCACATTGTTGGGGGGCTGGAGTTGCATGTAAAGTTCAAAGTTTATTTATTACTCACAAATAGGCTTACATTAACACTGCAATGAAGTTGCTGTGAAAATCCCCCAGTCGCCACACTCTGTTCAGGTACACTTAGGGAGAATTTAGCATAGCCAATGAACGTAACCCGCATGTCTTTCGGACTGCAGGAAGAAACCAGAGCGTCTGGAGGAAACACATGCAGACACAGAGAGAACGTGCAGACTCTGCACAGACAGTGACCCAAGCCGGGACTCGAACCCAGGTCCCTGAAGCTAACCACTGTGCCACCATGAGACAAAACAGTGCCACCCACTGACTGGGAGAGTGTCATTACAAGCTGTCAAACTTACATGGGGTGGCACCCATTACAATATGTTGAACTGCACACACACCTAAGATTTTAATATTTATATCTTTTTATAGGAGTAATTTCTGTTCCACGGGTGGTGCCTTGAATATAATGGAGGCATTACTAATTAAAGGAAGATTTGCATGTAAAAGTGAGCAACTGTCCACCTTATAATAAGCATATTCTTGTTAGTAGACAGATGAATCTCTTGTGTGTCCCAAGTATAAATGTATTAACTGAGTTGTTTGCTATTTCCTTCACTTCCTTCCCCTGCAACCTGAGCTGCCGCTGGGCAAGCCAGCATGTGGCCATCTGCTCGTGGGTCTCCATCAGTCCTGGTGAACAGCCAGCCAAGAGCAGTTGTATGAAACTGGCCGAGGGGTTGACTGAGCCTCGAGGGTTTACTTCATGTGGGCAGGCAGCTGGGATCAGTGACTGAACCCGTGGGCATTGTCATATGCTGCTACTTTGTGGGAATGCAAGATTGCTGCTTCAGCATGTGACATAATTTGATTTGATTTATTATTGTCACATATATTAGTATACAGTAAAAAGTATTCTTTCTTGCGCGTTATACAGACAAAGACATTCATAGAGAAGGAAATGAGAGAGTGCAGAATGTAGTGTGACAGTCATAGCCAGGGTGTAGAGAAAGATCAACTTAATGCAAGGTAGGTCCATTCAAAAGTCTGATGGCAGCAGGGAAGAAGCTGTTCTTGAGTCGGTTGGTGCATGACCTCAGACTTTTGTATCTTTTTCCCAATAGAAGAAGGTGGAAGAGAGAATGTCCAGGGTAGTGGGTCCTTGATTATGCTGGCTGCTTTTCCAAAGCAGTGGAAAGTATAGACAGAATCAATGGATGGGAGGCTGGTTTGCATGATGGACTGGGCTTCATTCATGATCCTTTGTAGTTTCTTGTAGTCTTGGATTAAGTAGGAGCCATGCCAAGCTGTGACACAACCAGAAAGAATGCTTTCTATGGTGCATCAGTAAACATTGGTGAGAGTCATAGCTGACATGCCAAATTTCCTTGGCCTACTGAGAAAGTAGAGGCGCATCGTCTTCCAAAGCCTCTCTTACCTTACAAAATATTGCCATCTTTAATGTGATGGGAAGAATGGCATTGAACTGAGACCCTGTCAGCCTGTTCATGTGCCACATCGGCACGGTGGCAGAGTGGTTAGCACTGCTGCCTCACAGCACCAGTGACCCAGGTTCAATTCTGGCCTTGGGTCACTGTCTGTGTAGAGTTTGCACATTCTCCCAGTGTCTGCGTGGGTTTCCTCAAAGTGCTCTGCTTTCCTCCCACAGAACAAAAAATGTGTAGGTTAGGTGGATTGGCCATGGTTACAAAAAATTGCCCCTTAGTGTCCCAAGATATGTAGGATAAATGGATTAGCCATGGTAAATGTGTGGGGTTACGGGGCTGGATGGGGGAGAGGGCCTGGGTAAGATACTTGTCAGAGAGTCAGTGCAGACTCAGTGGGCGGAATGGCCTGCTTCTGCACTGTAGGGATTCTATGATTCTATGATGTGGGCAGTAAAAATGAGAGAATGGTGAATCCTCAGGGAGTACTATATCTGACATCTCTTCTTCAATCAACTCCTATCTAAAAGAAAGAGGTCAGCTAGCAATTAACCTCATTGCTGTTGTTGGGAATTTGCTTGTGCAGAATTCCTGGGTGAAGGGTAGAAATTCTTGGTATTTAAATAGCACCCTTCAGGACCTTAGGACATCCCAAACTTTACAGCCAATAAAGGACATCTAAAGTGAAGTTGCTGCTGCAATGTCGGGAATGCAGCAACTAAATTGCAGTGCACAGCAAGATCCCATTTACAAACAGCAATGTGATGCTTTTTTTGGTGGTGTTAACTGAGTGGTAAATATTGGCTGAGAACATATGAAGCTCCTGATTGTCGCTGCATTAGCCATTGTTTGTGAACCAGTTGGGGTGGGCCACCCATTGACGATCATCCAAATGGACTCTGGTCCAGCTGTAGCAATGTAACTCCGCTTCTCTTCCTCAAAGTAGCTTCCAGAAGAAGGTTGATGGGGTGTACACAACTGTATCCTTACTGCATTGGGAAGTCTACCTGTGGTAAGTGCCAAAGGGCATGAAGGATTTTTCTGAAATCATTGTGTTATGGTTCAAGTTAGGAACTCCAAAGTATTTTCTGAAGCCCGCCTAAATTTGAAGTTTTGCATTTTGAATTTGGCTAAGATAAACATGAGGTGTTTCGCTTCAGATATGATTCAAGTGACCCACTAGGGAGTTTTTATCATACAAAGTTTATTTAAGAATATAGTTGACAAGTATAGTAAGAAAATTAGCAACGACTTTTATCAATTACAAACAAGAAACAAAGCAACCACTATAATGTATAACCCCTAATGAATATCTCTAATATGTTCCAATTAAAACCAAAACCCCACAGATAACAAAAAATCCTTTTCACAAGTTTAACACAGCAGGGATTAATGCTCACTTGATACTGGGATCGAGGCCGTTAGTTGAATTCTGCAATCCAATGCTCTTGGGCTATCTTGTCGAGACAGCTTCCCAAAACACCAGAGGGACTCTTGGTCCCAACAACCGATTCTCTACTCCAGGAAGGCTCTCAGCTAAACAGCAAAATTTCCCAAAACCAGGGAGAGAGAGAAGAGACGCTGCTTTCAGCCTGATGTCTGCTCCCTTCTAAACTAAAACTCAAACAGAACTGAAAATGAAAAAAAAATCTTCTTGTCACCTGATCTGCCAGCCAATTGTTTTCCCCCTTTCCTAACATGCAGAGTCATAAAATAACCCAAAGTAAAAACAAGCAACCCCGTTGAAGTAGCAATGGAAGGGCATCTGGGAGCTAAGTTGGCAACAGTGACACCACTGAAGCTGTGAGCTGCAGAAATCATGTCTTCAAAAAAAACCTTTCTTAAAGGTTCACGAATGTCACAATTGTTCTTTCATGGGATCTGGTCATCGCAGGCAAGGCCAGCAGCTGTCATAGAATAATTTACATCCACCTGGGCAGGAAGGACTCCGTTTATGTTTCATCTGAAAGGCAGCATCTCTGGCAGTGCAGCACTCCCTGACAATGCACTGCTGACTATTTTCTGAATTTGAGGAGAGAGTGATACTAGGGCTGACCCTGTGTAATTACATAACCACAGTCAATGCACTAGTTCCCGTGAGGAGAAGATTGACAATGCTTAAGATCATTCTTGTTCCTTATCGTATTCTCAGTAGCACCTGTGCCTCTGGTGTATTGGAAGGAGAATGGTAAGACCTACTAGTCCACTTTATCATCACTGCCAAATTTGAACAACGTGTCAGCCTCTGCCAGCCCACTGCTGTGTTAAATTCATTATTAACTAAAACAAATCATTAATATTCATCTTCATTGAGTTTATTAATTACTGTTTAATTAAAATGAAGCCCCAGTGGATCCAGCCATTTGTTGCCCTGCAAAATTATTCAGAGAGGAAGGAGACTGGAAAGAGAATAATTTGACAGTTAAACAGTGAAGTCAGCTCAGAATTAGACACAGGCCCAAGTGACAAGGAGGATGCAACACGGGAATAAATATGTCATGTGTAGTGCAGCTAAAACTGAACGCAGTTTCCCAATGGTTCACTTGGGAAAAGGAGTGTGTTCCAGAACCATATAAAGGTCGGAATTCTCTGGTCTCGCACGCCCTGCCATCGCTGCCAGCGAGAATGGAGAATCTGGCGCTCAACCCAATTCACAGCAGCGGCACTGGAGAATCCCAGCTGCAACCACTGTGAACGGTGGCACAGTGGTTAGCACTGCTGCCTCACAGCACCAGGGACCCGGGTTCAATTCCGGCCTCGGGTTACTGTCTGTGTGGAGTTTGCACGTTCTCCCCGTGCCTGCGTGCGTTTCCTCCGGGTGCTCCCATGTCCTCCTGCACTCCAAAGATGTGGATTGGCCATGGTAAATTGACCCTAGTGTCAGGGGATTAGCAGGGTAAATATGTGGGGTTACGGGAATAGGGCCTGGGTGGGATTGTGGTCGGTGCAGACTCAATGGGCTGAATGGCCTCCTTCTGCACTGTAGGGATTCTATGGTTCTTTGGATTCTATGGTTTAAATGAGGTCGGAGAATTCCAGCCAAAATTTGAAAAAATACCCAGTCAGATACTTGCTCGCCACAGATCAGTGATGAGTTAAATTACTTTACTGATATGTTACAATTATCATCTCTACCCCAGGCTGAATCAGTCAATGTTCACACTCCCAATCACTATCCTAGTGCCCCTGTTGAAATATATGCATATCGGGTAAAGATAAAATGGCATCAGCTGAAATTTCCCCTGGCAATACTTTCAATGTAGTTTCACGCATAAATATTGATCACGTGGGTGAGGTACTAGAATGCCAGCAATGACATATTACAAACTCTATTTCCAAGGGCTAACATATCATAAATGAGAAATTGGTTGCAGTTTGAGGTTAATGGAGCTGTCAGTTACCCCCCCCCCCACCCCCCCACATTGTCACTCTGTAGATAGACCTTCCTTCAATGTCCAGGAAGACTTGTGGTTAGAAACACGACCGTTTCCAACACCTGGGAGGTGGTGGCACAGTGATATTGCCACTGGACCAATAATCTAGAGATCAAAGGTAATGTTCTGGGGACCTGTGTTAGAATTCCACCACAGTGGAATTTGAATTCAACAACATTCTGGAATTAAACGTCTAATGATGACCATGAAACCATTGTCGTATAATGCCGTTTAGGGAAGGAAACCTGTCATCCTTTCCCGACCAACAAGGCTGAAGCAAGCTACTCAGTTATATCCAACCATCCAAAAGGAATGAAACCAGCATCAACCTAGACATTGGAAATGACAATGGCAAACCCAACCCTGTTGACCCTGCAAAGACTTCTGAGGGATGGAGCTAAAATTGGGAGCCTGACAAAATCATACTGAGAGAGCCATACCTTACAGACAATAGGCGGGGTTTTCCGGCTGAGCTCACCCAAAGCTGGAAGATCCCACCCGAGGTCAATGGACCTTTGCATGGTCCGTGTTCTGCCCGCTATAATTCCCACTGCACAGTCATTGTGGAGGCAAGGTCCCATCCTCACGTTGAGAACTGCGTTCTCACCCTGTGGTGAGAAAGTTAAGAGTGCATGATTCTAACAGCCACTGTAGAAGTAAGCTTGTTTAGTCCAGGAGACAGCATATAGGCCAGCAAAAGGCCAGCCAATGCAGCACATCTCTTCATACAGTGCCCCTTGACACTAATTCAAAGCTATCTCTTGATAGAACAAGCTTGTGGGCCCGATTTTCCAGCCGCATGCGCCCTAAGACCAGAAATACCTGTCCGAGGTTAACAGACCTTTAAATGGTTAGGTATTGACCCGAACAGGCGCCGCACTGTGGCAACTAGGGGAATTTCACAGTAACTTCATTGCAGTGTTAATATAAGCCTTACTTGTGACTAATAAATAAACTTTAACTTTAAATTTTCTGTCCCATTCGCTACGATTCCTGTGGTGGGCTGGACGGGAAACTCCCACCTCGGATATTGGACAATGCCTCCAATGAGTAACTCCTGCCACCTTCGCTCTTTCTGAATGACCCATCTGCTATTTGTCCTGGTTTTTCAGGCTTCCATTGCTGCTTATGCTTTAACTTCTGCCCATTCAAAACATGAAGGGAAACAGCACACCTGATCAGTGTACATGGGTAGGTAGTCGGGTGGGGGGGGGTGGAGGGGGGGGGGGGGGGGCGGCGGGGGGAATATCAAAAATAAGCAAACTGGAAGATCAGGACTGTCATCAAAGGAAAATTAAAACTGGATCGCATGACGTACCTCCTTCTAATGATGTCACGCTGCAATCTCTTAAAGGACTGCCTTCAAAATGCACTGCTCACAATGGCTTCCAAATCGTAAAGACCCAAGGGCCTGTGATTAGCCTTTAAAATCAACTTCCAGTCGGTCAGTTGGTAAAACCATTCCCATAAAATTTACTCAAGTGAGTTTTCTATTGGGTGAAACTTCTGACCCCTGGTTAAAATGGCATTGAGGTCCACATTGTGCAACTGGACTCTCATTTGAATTTATTCGTGTGGTACCTTTGTCCAGGTGCCTTTGTGATATTTGTATTTCTATTGGCTAAAGAGTTTCTGGCAGGAACAATAAGCCAGATTTTGTGATTTTAGCCGCTCCCCTGTTGGGCCAGGTTGGGGTGGAGTTGGCTTAAAATCAGGGCCAAAACCTTTGAAATATATATTCCCTCCCTGTCTCTCACACCCTTTCACTGATGAAAAAATAGCATTGGGCTCTTTTTGTTAAGAAGAAAAATGAAACATGAAATTCTAGTCGACTCCTCCACGTTGGCCCAATTCCAGTTGTACAACACAAATTACTTCTGACTCTGTGTGCATTGCCATTTGCTAAGGCTGCATCCCATCTGGAGCCAGTGACTTCCCAAAGGAGTAGCCAGGCCTGAATGCTATCACAATCATCACTTCAAAGCCTTGGCTAATAACGTCCTTTATTTCCTTTGATTCATCCATTGACCCTGTCTACACCTCCCACTGCTTGGAAAAGCAGCCAGCATAATCAAGGGCCCCACGCACCCTGGACATAATCTCTTCCACTTTCTTCCATTGGGTAAAAGATATAAAACTCTGAGACCATGTACCAAATGACTCGAGAACAGCTTCTTCCCTACTGCTATCAGAGTTTTGAATGGACCCTACCATATATTAAGCTGATCTTTCTCTACACCCTAACTACGACTGTAACACTATATTCTGCACCCTCTCCTTTCCTTCTTCCCTATGTATGCTATGAATGGTATGTTTTGTCTGTATAGCGCATAAGAAACAATACTTTTCACTGGATCCCAATACATGTGACAATAATAAATCTAATCAACTGATCAAAACTAAGGATTTCAGATATGGCAATATGGTGCACTTCATTCCTCTCATGTATTTTGGTTGGATGTCTTCTTTTGAAAATGGACCAGAATTCTCCAGTCTCGCATGGCCCGCTGTTGCTACCAGCGAGAACGGGGAATTTGGTGCTCAGCCAAATCTCCATTCACAGCAGAAGGACCGGATAATCCCAGCCACGGGTGAGATTGGAGAATTCTGGGCATAATGTTTTTTCTCTTGGCTATCTTACACTGGTATATGATGTGAGAGTTTGATCAATCCCAGGTTGACCTCCCGGAATATTAGAAATGATACTGATATTATGAATTTTGACATTTGCATTCAATAAGCCAGCAGCAACCTCGAGAGGCATGAATCTTGTCTAGGCCATTGTCGTCCTGGTGACAGACCTGGCCTGTCGCATCTGATACTTTTCCCTTTATCTTAATTGTGCTTCGGATTTATTTTTGCTCTGCCATTACCTTTGCTAATTAAGTTGAAAGCTTCTTGTGTCATGAAGGGAGTTGGTGAGAATGAAGAGCTGCATTTGTCACCGCCGTCTTCGTCAACTGCCTTTCCAAATGAGGATGGCTCCTGCCAGGTTTCATGATTTGTGTGTCTTCGGTGACTTGGCAGGCCAATCCCGGAACCACAGGTCCTTGGGCAGAGAGGACAAGAGTTTCCCTGAGGAAGGAAGCTTCCAGAGCCAACGTTCTGCTCTCTCTCTCTCTTCTGTGTTTGTCACTCCTCCGCAGTAGAGTTTATGTGGCCAGTTTTTGACTGTGTTGCGGCTTGTTGACTGACACTCCGCCATGTTGCACGACTAGCGGAAAGTTATTCCCATGCGCTGATGTCAGTACGACCTTTTGAGAACATCGTTAAAAGTGTTTTCATCGAATCATAGAATCCCTCCAGTGCAGGAGGAGGCCAATCAGCCCATCGAGTTTGCACCGACCACAATCCCACCCAGGCCCTATCCCCGTAACCCCATGTATTTACCCTGCTAGTCCCCTGACACTAAGGGGCAATTTAGCATGGCCAATCCACCTAACCTGCACATTTTCTCTGTCCTCCTGGAGATCGGCTGTCATCCTTAAGTCGTGAAAAGAGGATTTGCTTCAGAAGCTGATGATTTGGCATGCAGAACGTGGACTGGAATTCTCCGGCCATTCATGCCCCGGTGTCACCAGCGAGAATAGAGAATTTGGCGGTCATCCGAATCTCTGTTCACAACAGAGGTATTGGAGAACTACAGCCATGGGCGAGGTCGGAGAATCCGACCTGTGGTGTCCAGACCAGCAGAGTTGGTTGAGCACGATCATAGTTCCAACGCTTGATGAGTTGAATTTGGTGAGGATGCTAGAGTTTGTTCAGTGGTCTTCCCACTTGAGGCTGAGTACCCTGCAGAGACAGCGCTGGGAGAAATTCTCCAGAGACCGGAGGTGTCTTTGGTAGGTAACCCGAGCCTCACTGTCGTATAGAAGGTGGTGACCACCACAGCATTGTGGGCTAAAGCCTTCCTTTCTATGGAGATGCCTCATGTTGAAGAAGAGGGTACCGAATTTTTGGAAAGCTGTGCCAACACAATTGATGATTCTCCACTTCAACAGTGACCTTTGTCGCTGCATTTATCCTCAGCTTTTAGCACACCTCTCCTAGACATCCCAGCTGCAGTCTCTGTTGGCAGATACGTGAATAAGAACATAAGAACTAGGGGCAGGAGTAGGCCATCTGGCCGCCCGAGCCTGCTCCGCCATTCAATAAGATCATGGCTGATCTTTTCGTGGACTCAGCTCCAGTTACCCACCGCTCACCATAACCCTTAATTCCTTTACTGTTCAAAAATTGCCATTAAAACATTCAGTGAGGTAGCATGAGGTAGAATGCATCTATTTAACTCACAGCAAGATGCTACAAACAGCAATGAGATGAATGATTAATTCATCTGCGTTGGGTGAGCAAGGAATAGCCATTGCAGAGAACGTAATCTGGTGATAGCACAACCTTGTTGCTTTAAGTGGCATTGCTGCTGCTGCGGCTTGATGCACCTTGGGATCGTGTTTTATTGGTTGGACTCGTGCTGTGTAATGAACTCATTAGCATGCTCAGATGAAATCCCTACCTGCAATATTTGAACAAAGGTGTCAGGCTATTTATTTTAGTGCATGAAACAGCCTTATTAAAATAGAAGCTGCGAATTATGTTCATCATCATATTCATTTCGAATACTGCACCATATTATTTCCACCCATTCAATGTCTGAATTGTGTAGCATGAATTGGTAGTTTTAAAAGATGTGCACGAGCGGTTGTATGTTAGTTATATTGGAGGTTCCAGCCTTCCTGGGGACAGACTTTTTTAATCTGTGGAAGGTAGATGTAACGCTGAGGCGAAGATGACAAAAAGCAATCCCATCGCGCCCTGGCTGTTAGTTGATATGTCCTTGGGTGTCTAAAATTATTTGCCTCAATTGTGCAGCCTGTGACTGTACATGGTCTGAACTCCTGCCAAGGTGTTTGGAAGGAGAGGGTGTTAATGATTGCACTTAATGCATTTTGGTTTGCCTGCTGAAAGAAATCTGCTCAGCCTTTAGGCTCACAGCGGGGGTTGTCTCATCCGCAGACCATCTCGAACCAGGAGGCAGCTCAGAAAATTACAGAGCGCGTTGCGCAAAATGGGCAGAATCCTTTGGGAGCACCGAGTGCCTGGAAGGTGGGATCGCGTGTGTGTTTAAAGTTTATTTATTAGTGCCACAAGCAGGCTTACATTATCATAGAATCATAGAAACCCTTCAGTGCAGAAGGAGAGTCTGCACCGATAACAATCCCACCCAGGCACTATCCCCGTAGCCCCACATATTTGCCCCGCTAGTCCCTCTGAGCTACACATCCTGGGACACGAAGGGGCAACTTAACATGGCCAATCAACCTAACCTGCACATTTTTGAACTGTGGGGATGAAACCGGAGCACCCGGAGGAAACCCACGTAGACACGGGGAGAATGTGCAAACTCCACACAGACAGTGATCCAAGCTAGGAATCAAATCTGAGCCCCGGGTGCTGTGAGGCAGCAGTGCTAACCACTGCGCCATGTGTGGGCCTTGCACTCGGAAGCAGGATGCCTGGCCACACTCAATCACGCTGCAGTGGCTCGCCAAGTAGATATTCAGAAACCCGGGATGGTGGCAGGAGCAGCAGGAATTTTCTGACACTATCGTTACCTCATGGGCACCGTGGTTGGGATTTTCCAGCCACGCTCGCCCCGAAACCGGAAAATCCCACCCGAGGTCAACGTACCTTTCCATGGTCTGTCCCTCGCCCGCAGTGATTCACATGACGGGCGGAATGGGAAAATTCGCTGTCATATTAAACTGCACCCAGACAGATGCTCACTTGCTGAAAACATCATTCAGCAGCTTGACTGCCCACTCTACCCTCCGCACCTGCCACCCTTGGGTCACTGGGGCTGTTTCACCCCCTCCCTGCCACCCCCAGCCAAATAATATTAACGGCTCCTGTCCCACCCCCCCCCGGCCATATATTGACCTCTATCCGTATTTTCAAACCTCGCTGACGTGACATCCTGTTTACAATGGGTGGTAAGATTTTGGCCATTGAGTGTGTCACTGGGCAGCCACATCACCCATTGCCCTGGCATCCCAGCAGTTCAATCCACCCCCTGACCCCGTGATCCTCGATTCTTCTGGTCCCCAATGTTCGGTGCTCCTCTGCAATCTTTCATCTTTCCCTGGGCCCAATGTTTGTCATTCCCCAGCCAAATTGGACACATGCTCTCGGCTAGCTTTCCAGTCCAGCGTTTTTCCAGTGATTAGAGCACAAAATAAAGCTGACACTTCATTGCAGTGCTGAGGGAGCCGGGATGAGAGTTCAACCTATCTTCCCTCTCAGGGTACAAACGTCAGGCCCACAGAGTTTTCCTTCTGGGTGGCACGGTGGCATAGTGGTTAGCACAGCTGCCTCAGAGAACCAGGGACCCGGGTTCAGCTCCCAGCGTGGGTCACTGTCTGTGCGGAGTCTGCATGTTCTCCCCGTGTCTGCGTGGGTTTCCTCCGGGTGCTCCGGTTTTCCCCCACCGTCCAAAGACGTGCTGGTTAGGTGCATTGGCCATACTAAATTCTCCCTCAGTGTACCTGAACAGGCACCGGAGTGTGGCAACCAGGGGATTTTCACAGTAACTTCATTACAGGTTAATGTAAGCCTACTTGTGACACTAATAAATAAACTAGGGTCCGGTCCGATCTGGTGGCTCTCCAAGATTTGCCCATAAAGGGGGCTATGTTATCACAGTCTGGTTGGTGGTGACTGTGTGCCTTCCAGAGCAAGCTGGGCTAATTTGGGCTGGGCTAATCTGGACTAGGGAAAATCCCCTTGTTGCCAAACTCCAGCACCTGTTCGGGTACACTGAGGGATAATTTAGCATGGCCAATGCACCTAACCAGCACGTCTTTCAAGTGGATCAAGAGGACTGGCCTGATGGGTGGGGGGCGGGGGTGGTGCTATAATGGGTAAGGGGCTAGGGGAGGTGGAGGGGGTGTAGTCTGGTGTTGAGTTTTATTGTATTGTAATATCTTGTGAATTGATAACATGGCTGTGTGATTTTGGGGTCTGTAACATCTACCCAACTATTCATGGATAGAGTTCACATTGTACAAAAGTAAAGTGCCCCTATAGATGGCGGGCCCGAAACTGCCAAGGAGTGGCAAATACCATTCTGCTAAGATGCCACTCCGCTCCTTTTTACTTACCCAGGTGGGGAGATGCACATTTTTAGGCGACAGGGGATTTTCACGGTAACTTCATTGCAGTGTTAATGTAAGCCTACTTGTGACACTTAAACTTAAAACAAACATCTCTTGGACACTATTTGACAAATAGTAGGCAAGTTCTCTCCTGTGTCTCGGCCAAAACTCTTTTTATATTTTCAGGATGAGGTACGGCCGGTAATTTTTCCCTCAAAAAGAGTGACCTGCCAGGCCTTTTCAGAGATAACCACTTTGTTGTGGCCTGGACTCGCTTGTAGACTTTCCTTCCCTAAAGGGGCATTAGTGAACCAGCTGGGTTTTCACAACAACTGATGATCGTTTCATGATCACCATGTTTCGATTGCAGATTTTATGAATTGAATTTACATTCCACCAGCTGTCGGGTTTGAACCCCTGTCCGTGGAGCATTAACCTTTGGATTACTCGTCCAGTGATGTTACCACTTCTCCACCGTCTCTACACTTATCCCTCAGCCGATGCCTCAAAAAAAACCATCGCCTCATCGTTCATTGTGGGATCTTGCTGTGCGCAAAATGGCTTCGAAACACCATTCGTGATCCACACTTCAAGAAACACTTCATCTGCTGTTAAATGCTTTGCAATGTCCTCACATCATTATTTTTTAAAAGAAAATTTGTTTCTTGATTTTACTGTGTTCAGATCTGCTGACTGAGAAACAAGAGAGATGTTCAAATACTGATGACCAAGGAGAAGAAAGTCGCCTGGCCAATATCAAGGGGCTTAGTGTGGCACAGTGGTTAGCACTGCTGCCTCACAGCACCAGGGACCCGGGTTCGATTTCTGGCTTGGGTCACTGTCTGTGCAGAGTCTGCACTTTCTTCCCGTGTCAGCGTGGGTTTCCTCCGGGTGCTCCGGTTTCCTCCCAGAGTTCAAAGAGATGTGCGGGTTAGGTGGATTGGCCATGCTAAATTGCCCCTTAGTGTCAGGGGGACTAGCTAGGTTAAATGCACGGGGTTATGGGGATAGGACCTGGGTGGATTGTGGTCAGTGCAGACGCAATGGGCCGAATGGCCTCCTTCTGCACTGTAGGGATTCTATGATGTGATGAACAACTGGAGGAATTTGGGCCTTTCAATCTGCGAAGGAGGCCTCTGAAAATTGATGCCGGTGAGGCACACGAGACAGTTATGGTGATGGAAAAGCAGTCCAGAAAGATCACTTTGAAGTAAATTGCCGAAGTAAGACAAAGTGACCCCAGGGTCGAACTAGTAAAAGGCAAATTTAGGACAGATATCAGGAAGTTGTTCGTCACACAGAGCGATCAAGGCATGGAATTGAAAAGGAACATACATTGAATACTAATATTTGATATACTTATAAAAAAAACCCTGCAGCCAGAGTACAGATTAAAGATTGGAAGAGGGAAGTTGAACATTTCAGATTTGACTACTTTACACAGCCGAAAGGGACAGGTAGTCAGGGAGGAATTTCAACAGCATTGGAAAATTCAAGGGGGAGCTGGATAGATACATGGCAGAGGAAGTATTTCAAGGATTTGCAGGACAGAATAATGTATAGGAGTGTTGAAGCTTACAAAGGTCTCTAATAATTGACTGAGAAATCCATGATATAAGTGAGAAATTATTTCATCTTGACCCGATTCACCATTCAGATGACAATCACTTGGTCAAAACATGAGACGCGATCTAAAGGTAGGGGAGTCTTAAACTAGAGGGCATAGGTTTAAGGTGAGAGGGGAGAGATATAAAAGTGTCCAGAGGGGCAATTTTTTCACACAGAGGGTGGTGAGTGTCTGGAACAAGCTGCCAGAGGTAGTAGTAGAGACGGGTACAATTTTGTCTTTTAAAAAGTGTTCAGATAGTTACATGGGTAAGATGGGTATAGAGGGATATGGGCCAAATGCGGGCAATTGGGACTAGCTTAGGGGTTAAAAAAAGAGGTGGCATGGACAAGTTAGGCCGAAGGGCCTGTTTCCATGCTGTAAACCTCTCTAACTCTATCTTACCGCCCGTTCATGCTACACTCCTGCTCCAACGAAGATGGAGAATTTGACTACAAGTTGAATTCTGCAGCAGGATGGGAAAATCCCACTGGAGTGAACAATCGGAAAATTCCGGCTAGACTGCAGCCACACCGAGTATTTCATTATAATTTCCTCCACCTATCTTTGGAATCTTCTATCCCTTTCATAATCAGACACCCATCAATACAATTTCCAAATTATGTAATCGTTGCAACTTTGGTTAAGCTTAATCTCACATATACACTGCGTTGGAGGCCAAATCAAAACTAATGTTAAATTCTGATTGTCGTTCACGATTTGGCATTTTGTGCCCTTTGCTTTCTAGATATATTCGTTAAACAGCCCGTTTATGTGCATTTAAATCCATCAAGACCATTTCAATGACCTAAATCAATTCATTTCTAATCTTATTTTCCCCTGAATGCTTCAATGTCAGTGCCTTATCAATTCCATTGTTAAGAATTGTTAATGCCAATTACTTTGTTAAGGTTAAAAGAAACAGGTGATGGATAATAATTGTCTTTGAGCACAAATAGTGTAATAAGTCCTCGGAGGCAGAAGTCCCCTTCACCAAAATCCCTTTATTTACAAGTCTGACAGCAGTGTACAGTGTTTTCAGTTAGCAGTCTGCACTAGGAGTCCCAGAAGAACTGCCACACCCTGGTTAAGTACAAAGCAAGAGGCTCCCTGATTTGCCCATTAAAGCAAAGCAAAGCAAAGTTTATTTATTAGTCACAAGTAAGGCTTACATTAAAACTGCAATGAAGTACTGTGAAATTCCTCTAGTCGCCACACTCCGGGGCCTATTTGGGTCACTGCACATAACCAGCACTGTGGGAGGAAACCAGAGCACCCGGAGAAAACCCGCGCAGACACGGGGAGAGTGTGCAAACTCCACATAGTGACCCAATCAGGGAATCAAACCCGGGTCCCTGGCGCTGTGAGGCAGCGTACCAATTTGGCCCTTAATCAGGGAGTTCATATTCTAATAGGCCCACCTCAATTGCCTGATTAAAGTCATTACATATAGATAGGGGATGGGACTGGAGTGCATTTGCCATTTTAATTTGTTTTTGTAAGTTTCCATTGATGTTTTAATTTAGTAAAAGTGCCCCATCAGAGGTTGGTGCTCCCAGCAATTTGTTATATTATTCAGCATTTGTTTTCATCAGAAAGCATTTATAAAAAAATCATTCCAGGGATGTGGACACCGCTAGCCAGGCCAGCATTTATTGTCCATCTCTAGTTGCCTTCAGAAGGTGGTAGCCTTATTGTTATAAGGCGGTAGCCTTATTGAACCGCTGCAGTCCCTAAGGTGTAGTTATACTCACATTGTTGTTAGAAGGGAGTTCCAGGATTTTGACCCAGTGACAGTGAAGGAACGGCGATGTATTTCTGAGTGACTTGGAGAGGAATTTCCAGCTCGTGGTGTTCCCATTTATCCGCTGTCCCCATCCTTCTAAATGGAAGGGATTGTGCTTTTGGAAGATGCTGTCTAAGGACCCATATGGGACCCTTTTAGGGTGACACAATGGCACAGTGAACAAAGAACAAAGAACAAAGAACAATACAGCACAGGAACAGGCCCTTCGGCCCCCCAAGCCCGCGCCGCTCCCCGGTCCAGGATTGAATCCTGAATCCAGGATCCCCGCCCACTTTTCCAGCCTATCTACATACCAATATCCTATCCACCGAGCTGTCCCTCACAGCTACGATGCTTTGTTCATTACAACCTATTAACTTACCCCCACCCCCCCATTCCAGACCATGTGATCTCCAGGGAGAGGCGAAAACCCAGAGTGAAAAACCCCAGGGCCAAAATGGGGAAAAAAATCTGGGAAATTCCTCTCCGACCCCCTGAGGCGATCGAAACGAGTCCAGGAGATCACAATGGCCCCGATCGGAAAATGCTTCCCAACCCTAGTCATTTCCACTTCCACGAACACCATATGAATTCCCTGCCCCCGAGACAGGTTCCCAACTATCCGCAGTCTCACTCTGTACTGGCACCAGCAAGATGATCATAGAATGAAGCCTTGAAATGAGAAACCAGGAACAATTAGCCCGCGCCGCTCCCTGGTCCAAACTAGACCACTCTTTTGTGTCCCTCCATTCCCACTCCGTTCATATAGCTGTCTAGATAAGTCTTAAACGTTCCCAGTGTGTCCGCCTCCACCACCTTGCCCGGCAACACATTCCAGGCCCCCACGACCCTCTGTGTGAAATATGTCCTTCTGATATCTGTGTTAAACCTCCCCCCCTTCACCTTGAACCTATGACCCCTCGTGAACGTCACCACCGACCCGGGGAAAAGCTTCCCACCGTTCACCCTATCTATGCCTTTCATAATTTTATACACCTCTATTAAGTCTCCCCTCATCCTCCGTCTTTCCAAGGAGAACAACCCCAGTTTCCCCAATCTCTCCTCATAACCAAGCCCCTCCATACCAGGCAACATCCTGGTAAACCTCCTCTGTACTCTCTCCAAAGCCTCCACGTCCTTCTGGTAGTGTGGTGACCAGAACTGGACGCAGTATTCCAAATGCGGCCGAACCAACGTTCTATACATCTGCAACATCAGACCCCAACTTTTATACTCTATGCCCCGTCCTATAAAGGCAAGCATGCCATATGCCTTCTTCACCACCTTCTCCACCTGTGACGTCACCTTCAAAGATCTGTGGACTTGCACACCCAGGTCCCTCTGCGTCTCTACACCCTTTATGGTTCTTCCATTTATCGTGTAGCTCCTCCCTACATTATTCCCACCAAAATGCATCACTTCGCATTTATCAGGATTGAACTCCATCTGCCATTTCCTTGCCCAAATTTCCAGCCTATCTATATCCTTCTGTAGCCTCTGACAATGTTCCTCACTATCCGCAAGTCCTGCCAGTTTTGTGTCGTCCGCAAACTTACTGATCACCCCAGTTACTCCTTCTTCCAGATCATTTATATAAATCACAAACAGCAGAGGTCCCAATACAGAGCCCTGCGGAACACCACTAGTCACAGGCCTCCAGCCGGAAAAGGACCCTTCCACTACCACCCTCTGTCTTCTATGACCAAGCCAGTTCTCCACCCATCTAGCCACCTCCCCCTTTATCCCATGGGATCCAACCTTTTTCACTAGCCTACCATGAGGGACTTTGTCAAACGCTTTACTAAAGTCCATATAGACAACATCCACGGCCCTTCCTTCGTCAACCATTTTGGTCACTTCTTCAAAAAACACCACCAGGTTCGTGAGGCATGACCTCCCTCTCACAAAACCATGTTGACTATCGTTAATGAGTTTATTCCTTTCTAAATGCGCATACATCCTATCTTTAAGAATCTTCTCCAACAACTTCCCCACCACGGACGTCAAGCTCACCGGCCTATAATTACCCGGGTTATCCTTCCTACCCTTCTTAAATAACGGGACCACATTGGCTATCCTCCAATCCTCTGGGACCTCACCTGTGTCCAGTGACGAGACAAAGATTTGCGTCAGAGGCCCAACGATTTCACCTCTCGTTTCCCTGAGCAGCCTTGGATAGATTCCATCAGGCCCTGGGGATTTGTCAGTCTTTATATTCTCTAACAAACCTAACACTTCCTCCTTTGTAATGGAGATTTTCTCCAACGGTTCAACACGCCCCTCCGAGACACTCCCAGTCAACACATCCCTCTCCTTAGTGAATACCGACGCAAAGTATTCATTTAGGATCTCCCCTACCTCTTTGGGCTCCAAGCATAAGTCCCCACTTTTGTCCCTGAGAGGTCCGATTTTTTTCCCTAACAACCCTTTTGTTCCTAACGTATGAATAAAATGCCTTGGGATTCTCCTTAATCCTGTCTGCCAAGAACATTTCGTGACCCCTTTTTGCTCTTCTAATTCCCCGTTTGAGTATTTTCCTACTTTCATTATACTCCTCCAGAGCTCCCTCCGTTTTTAGCTGCTTGGACCTAACATACGCCTCTCTTTTCCTTTTGACCAGTCCCTCAATTTCCCTGGTTATCCACGGTTCTCTAATCCTACCCTTCCTATCCTTCTTTTTTACAGGCACATGCTTGTCCTGTAGCCCTAACAACCGTTCCTTAAAAGACTGCCACATACCAGATGTGGATTTACCCTCAAACAGCCTCTCCCAATCAAGAGCTGCCAATTTCTGCCTGATCCCACTAAAGTTAGCCTTCCCCCAATCCAACACCTTACCCTTGGGACACCACTCATCCTTTTCCATCACTCTCCTAAAGCTAACAGAATTGTGGTCACTATTTGCCACATGTTCCCCAACCAAAACTTTGAAGACCTGACCGGGCTCATTCCCCAGCACCAGGTCCAGTATAGCCCCCTCTCTAGTTGGGCTGTCCACATATTGTTCCAACGAACCCTCCTGTACACATTTTACAAATGCCTCACCATCCAGAGTCCCTGCCCTCAGCGATTTCCAGTCTATACCAGGGAAATTGAAGTCTCCCACTACAACAACCCTATATTTCCTGCACCTATCCAGTATCTCCTGACATATCCATTCTTCCACTTCCCTTGGGCTGTTGGGGGGCCTGTAGTACACCCCCAACATAGTGACTGCGCCTTTCCTGTTTCTAAGCTCCACCCAGAGTGACTCGCTACACGACTCCTCCGAATTGTCCTCCCTCTGCACCGCTGTAATATGCTCTCCAACCAATACCGCTACTCCCCCACCTCTTTTGGCCCCTCCTCTGTCTCGCCTAAAACACTTGTACCCTGGAATATTCAGCTGCCAGTCCTGTCCCTCTTTCAACCAAGTCTCTGTCACCGCAACCACATCCAAATTCCTCGTGCGCATTAAGGCCCCAAGTTCGTCTGTTTTACCTGCTACGCTCCTTGCATTGAAGTATAAGCACTCCAGACCCCCAGGCTCAGTGAGGTTGTCCTCCCCCAGAGTGCTCTTCTTCTTTGCCAGCCTTGTCCCAGCCCCAAGCTCGTCCCCAGCCACCACACTTATAGACCTAATAGTTTGATCCCCACCCCCCTGCCATACTAGTTTAAACCCCCCCGAACTGCACTAGCAAAGCTCCCAGCCAGGATATTTGTGCCCTTCCAACTTAGTTGTGACCCCTCCCTCTTGTACAGGTGCCATCCTCTCCTGAAAACCTCCCATTGGTCTATGAAAATAAAGCCCTCCCTCCTGGACCAGTCCTTTAGCCAGGCATTCATTTGAACCAACTCCCTATTCTTAGCCTCACTGGCACGAGGCATTGGGAGTAGCCCAGAGATGGCCACCCTAGTGACCCTACTTTTTAACCTATTTCCCAACTCCCTGAATTGCTCTCTTAGGACCCCCCTACTCTTCCTATCTACGTCATTTCCACCAATGTGTATAATGACATCCGTTTCTTTATCTTCCCCTTTTAAAATGCCTCCTATCCGCTCGGAGACATCCGTGACCCCAGCACCAGGTAGGCAGACTACCATCCTGGAGTCCCGTTCGCCCCCACAGAATCGCCTGTCTGTCCCTCTAACTGACGCATCCCCCACCACTATCGCTCTCCTAACCCCTCTCTTCCCTTTCCGGGCCACAGAGCCTGACTGTGTGCCAGTGACCTGGTCACTGTGTCTTACCCCTGGAGAGGCACACTCCTCCACACTATCTAAAACAATGTACCTGTTTTGGAGTGGGACAACCACAGGTGACCCTTCTTCTAACTGTCCACTCCCCTCCCCTCTTACACCTGTCACCAAGCCCTTCCTATTTTGAGACACCTCTGGAGACCTCCCTT